>NC_141624.1:4660217-4900217 GCF_047967505.1 Dipteris shenzhenensis | reverse complement strand
TGTTTGAGAGTTGAGGAAGGTCAAAAGTCCTTGAGTAGAGGTGTTCAAAAAGCTACAAAAGATTGTCATTGTTTTGGTACCGGCTTGCTAGAGCGGGTATAAAAATTCTCATTGTTTTTTTACGGACATGCATTTCCTCAAAATTTTTAAAAGGTCCTTGAGTGGAGGTAGGCAAAAAGCTACAAGAACTCTCATTGTTTTCATGGGCACGCCACTTCCATCTTGCTATTTCCATCATTACATATAGTAAAGCCTTCCATCTCTGCCATTTTCATCACCACATACAAAAAAGACACTTCCATCTTCTCCCATTTCCATCACCACAAACAGAAGAGCCTTCCGTCTCTGGTATGTGCATCACCACATACAGGAAAACCTCCTGAAAGGGGTGGAGATTCGAGGATGAGAGAGGGGCGCTGGCTTCTATCTCTGCCATGTCCATAGCCACATACAGAAAAAAAACAAGGTGAATGATAATAAATCATTCATAAGGCCTGCCCAAAATCTAAAATACCAAAAAGAAGATGAATTGGATTTGGAGCTCGGAAAAGAGGGTGGAGAGATGAAGAATTGAAAGAGAGAGAGAGAGAGAGAGAGAGAGAGAGAGAGAGAGAGAGAGAGGGGGGGGGGGGAGGGAGGGAGGAAAAATATGGAGGATTTGTAGAAAAGAAAATAGTAAGTGGATTATAAAATAACTCATCATTTTTTTAAAATCAAAAAAAGAAGATTTAAGACCTACCTGAGGGAAGGCCAAAAAACAAGCTGAACAAAGTTCAAGTGTCCTACCTTGTGTAGCAAGGAAAGATAACAAAAAATTATGCAGAATTTAGAAAAATACACAAACCCCAATTTTTCGTTTCTATTGAAAAGCCTTGTGTGCCAATTCGATCACCACACGTGTGTGTGTAAAAACATGTGGTGGAAATTTTAGGGGGAAAGGACGGGTTTAAATGGGCTTAAATGGGAGGACATCGGAAATCCGCAACGATATAACAATTTGGCTTTCTTTTCATCTTCTTCTTCATCTTCTTGTTTTTTGGGTGTTGCTCGAGCTCTGGCTATGGCTATGGCGCTCTAGAGCTTTTTGTAGCTCTGGCTATGGCGGTCCAGAGCTCTTCTTCGTCTTCTTCTTGTTTGTAAGCTCTTCTTTTTCTTCGCCTTCTTTTTCTTGCTCGTTTCGTTGCTCCATCGAACCTTTGGCTATGGCTCTCTCTGCCGCCTTCCTCTTCCTCCTCTTCCTCTCCCCCTCCTCCTCCTCTGCCTCGCATCACCTCCCTTCCTCTTTCGTAGCTTCCTCCTCCTCCTCCTCCTCCTCCTCCCCTCCCCAGCCCTACCGCTCCTCCTTCCACTTCCAGCCCGCCAAGAACTGGATGAACGGTACGCTCCCTTCTTTTTCTCTTACCGAAAATTTTGAAATCCGGAATACGCTGAAATTTCTGCCTCTCATCATCTTTTGTATGTTTCTTTTGCTCCGACCCCTGCTGAAAATCGCTTCCGCTCCGACGCGCCTCCCTCGGCATTGCTTCAGATCCCAATGGTAATAAACGCCTACACCACCTCTCGTTTCCTCCGATCGGATTCATTTCGCTGTGTCTTACAAGGAATTGTATCTCTTTTTCGCTGCTATACTTGCGCGCGCGGATTTTTCTTGATCGGTCGGACTCGTGCTCACCGTCCTCTGGGCTTCTCAGAAGAGAAACATGGATGCGTGGTCCTAAGATGAAGAAAGGAATTTGAATTTTTACGGTGGCAATTCATTTTAACTAAAATCCATAGGTACTAGAGGAACGTTGGAATCAACGGAAGGCTGCATCATTGTATCTCGACATCTGCCGTGTTGTTGTTCGGGTATGAGAAAAGAATGCACCTCGCAATGTTCCTATATTAAATCTCCGAGGAACCAGTAGAGGAAAAGAAAGCCAACAATGGCAAAATATACTCGCGCAGCACTTCCGGTTGACTGTCTCGGGATACCGTTTCAGCTCTCGTTTCCTTGTCAAGATCACCATTTGGAGAACGCTCTCATTAGTGTTGCTGTGCCTCCTCTGTGCCTTCAAACATCTTTGAGGTTGGAAATTGCCATATGCAAGCTCCTAAGCTGGCCTTACTCCATAGAAGTCCATTTCTACTATCATTGACCTTGCACTTCATCATTCTAGCTAAGAAAACGGCATGAGGACTCCGATTTCGCGTAATGTCTTGTGTTGCGACATTTGCATACGAAGGAGGCGCTAGAATTGCGTGTGCATATTGGCCTCCTAGAATTGCGTGTGCATATTGAGAGAAGGAGGCGTCATGGTTATCTCGGGAAAAGTCGTTTCTTGCTCTACTTAGACACAAATCTGTCTTCAGAGTTTCTAGCGTGTGCATATTGGCCTCCTAGAATTGCGTGTGTGCATATTGAGAGAAGGACGCGTCATGGTTGTCTCGGGAAAAGTCGTTTCTTGCACTTAGACACAAATCTGTCTTCAGAGTCATGCGTAATTCGCCCAATTTTTTGGTTGTGCAGGACCAATGTTCTATAAAGGCTACTATCATCTCTTCTACCAGTGGAACCCGTTTCGTGCTGTTTGGGGTAATATTACGTGGGGGCATGCCGTCTCTAAGGATCTGATTCGCTGGCACACTCTAGAACTAGCTCTTGTCCCAGACCAGTGGTACGATCTGTACGGCTGCTGGTCAGGTTCCGCAACCTTTCTAGCAAAAGATAAACCTGTGCTTCTATATACGGGCTGGAGCAACGTTTCTTTCTCCATGGAAAATCAAGTCCAGATGCAAGCGATGGCCGTCCCAGAAGATTATGACGATCCGCTGCTCCGTAAGTGGGTCAAGATTCCTCAAAATCCTGTCTTGATGGCGCCTACAGGGATAAACAGCACAAAATTTCGTGATCCGACGACAGGCTGGATCGGCGCTGATGGAAAGTGGAGAATTCTCATCGGCTCCAAAAAAAAACACAGGGGTCTTGCTTTACTGTACAAGAGTTCCGATTTTATCCACTGGACGAAAGCGAAGCATCCGTTGCACAGTGTCCCACTGACTGGGATGTGGGAGTGCCCCGACTTCTATCCAGTTCCTGTAGCTGGCAAGAACGGGCTGGACACTTCAGTCAACGGACCTGGCGTAAAGCATGTGTTGAAAGTCAGCTTGGATGACACCAAACATGATTACTATGCAGTGGGCACGTATTTGGCCAGTACCGATTCGTTCATTCCCGCAAACACCAACCTTGATGCTGGGATTGGGTTACGCTATGACTATGGAAAGTACTACGCATCTAAGACATTTTATGACGACAACAAAGGCAGACGCATTCTTTTCGGATGGGTGAATGAATCAGATACAAATACAACCGATATTGCCAAGGGATGGTCCTCAGTCCAGGTGATAGTGGTACCCCAATGGCTGCTCATTTGATGGAAAACCGAATAGACCGATGCAGTGTCCTGTCTGATTTCCCTGATTAATTTCCTTTTCCGTTTAGGCAATTCCAAGAATGGTATGGTTGGATGGGGAGACCAAGGACAGGCTTTTGCAATGGCCTATAGAGGAAATTAAAACGTTGCGTGAGACAAAAGCTTCTTTGCGTAATGTGCAATTAGAAACGGGTTCAGTTGTGGGCGTTGCGGCCGCCAAAGGAGCTCAGGTAATTCTTGATCTTTTCTCAGGTGTCTCTTTTCTCAGGTGTCCATGTTTTATGCCCGCAGCAATTATCTCAACGGCTCAGGCTGAAGAGTTGAATCTAAAAGCAGAAGCAGTATCATGTGAGTGCTGAATCTGTAAAGATTGTGAGGATATGCAGCTAGACATCAACCTGGCTTTTGACTTGCCGGACCTGAACCAAGCAGAGAGAGTGAATGTGGATGCTCAGAATGCTCAAGAACTCTGCAGCCAAAAAGGAACGTCTAGGAGTGGTGTACTGGGGCCTTTTGGGCTACTCGTTCTTGCATCAGATGATCTACTGGAGCAAACTGCTGTTTTCTTCTATGTTGTGTCAAGAAAGGATGGATGGAAAGCTTTAATTTGCAGCGATCAGAGCAGGTCGGTCTGCCTGCAATCTTACTTGCCCGTTCGTTTATGACGTTTTGGTTACTCAATGCTTCACATTCTATGATGATCGAAAGCAGAATTTATCTAGCAGGAAGTCTACGTTTCTTCAGTCAATCATGTACATATGTATGCATTGCTGCACGTATATGTGAATATGTAGATATATCCGTGCCTACATTTATCTATGCATCTTTGAGTGTATTACTGTGTGTACTACACACAAGAGAGAGATATATTAAAGTTCCTACAGTGCCCATGCGTGATCTACCGGAGACGGCCACTTCTGTAATCCATCAGCTTCCTGATCACTTTCCTCATACGTCGAATACAGAATAAGCTTCTCCTGATGGCCACTAATCTTTTCTTTATTTTGTAGATCATCTTTGGCAACAGATCTTGACAAGACAACTTATGGGAGTTACATTGCCGTCTCAAGAGAAGAAAAGAGTCTCTCATTACGTGTTTTGGTATTTTCTTCTCTGCTAGGCTTGGTTGAGAATTTGTCGGTGCCTTGTGCTTCCTGTTGTGTATTCAAGTTTAGTTCCTAGTATGTCCCTTTGATGTAGTGGCCTATGGTTTTGGTACAGGTTGACCATTCAATCGTGGAAACATTTGCACAAGGAGGAAAAGTTTGTATAACATCCCGTGTGTATCCAACAAAAGCCACTGATGAGGCAGCACGTTTGTTTTTATTTAACAATGGAACTGTCCCTGTCCAAGTTCGTGAACTTGAAGCCTGGAAAATGTCAACAGTAACAATAGATGCACTGTGATGCACAGAAACGCAGAGGATTTGAACCCAATAAATTATTATTCCTCAGGGCAAATGTAACAAATTCATATACAAAACCAGGAGTTATTTCGACCTGAGAAGTCTCCATTATAATGTTCACATCAATTCAGCTTATTGGATCTCTATCTCTATCTCCTTTATGCCTCAAGCATTAAGGCTGAGACACAATGGGATCCTTCATATTAAGCACACGTCCTATTAATTAAGTACTAAGCATACTCCCTATTAAGCATCTGGCTTCTCGTTCTGCTCTTTTGGCTTCTTTCTGCAAAACTAAATGGAGAACTTCAAAACACACACACACACACACACACACCAGGTTTCTCCTTACCGAATTCCGTCTACCCATATCAATACTGGACATTGTTTAACAGAAGCAGTAAACTGCAAAACGAGTTAATCTGAGCATCTCCCGACATTGAGATCTCCAATCTCTAAAGTATAAAATCTTCCAATTCTTGGTGCTCTGGAAAATCCTGCCTGCTGGTCCTTGTAAAAAGAACACTTTGCTCTCCGCCACGTGCAAGCATGTACCTCCAAGACAAGGAACCCCAAGACAATCTTTCGGATGATAGTTCTCGGCATCTATTTTTGTTTACGCCTAAGAACAAAACTTGCATCCAAAACATTACCAAGCGTCTTTCAAATGGTGCGCACTACTAATCAACAGTGCTCCGCCCCTCCCAGCTGGATTTCGGCAAGAAACCCTGATGGCCTCCACGGTGATTGACTAAAACCCTGTTCTCACTCGACACCACCGGGAACAGCTCTTAGCCATGTCAGCATCCCATAGTGCATTTGACTTGTGTAACGTTGCATCCCAGGGCATGCAGCCTTATCACAAGGAGTGTCTTTTTCGGATTCTGTGTATGTAAATCGGAAGGTGGAGATTGGCGGTGTCCACACCTCCACCCATTCACACGTGTAGTGTGAATTTGGGCACCTGTGGGCAAATGAATCCCGGGTAGTGCACGTGTAGTGTAAATTTGGGCACCAGTGGCCAAGTGAATCCATAATTCCGTTTGAACAGTTGGGTGTGGTGCACCCGGTTGTCCTTACACAAGGCCAGTAAAGAGGCAGGTGCCTTTAAAATGTCAGAACTATTCACATGACCCAATTCGGTGGGACCTTCCCTTCCCTCTCCTCTCCCCTTTCCCCTCCCCCCCCCTCTCTCTCTCTCTCTCTCTCTCTCTCTCTCTCTCTCTACTCCCCTCTATCTTCCTCTTCCCTTCTTTCCTTCCCTGCAGCAATGCAAGGGGCTACGCAAAAAAAAAAAGCACTACCACGGCAGTGCAAGAGCTTCCTTACCCTCTCGTCTCCTCCCTCCCTTGCCCCCCCCCCCCCCCCTCTCTCTCTCTCTCTCTCTCTCTCTCTCTCTCTCTCTCTCTCTCTGTGTGTGTCTCCCTCCTCCCCTCGCTCTAACCCTTACCTTCTTTCCTTCCCCAAGCCTTCCCCTCTCTTTCCCCCTTTTCCTTCTTTCCCTCTCTTTCCCCCTCCATAAAGATGCATCACTTAGAGGTGTGTGCTTAAAAAACCTTCGTAACTATTTCAAGTTGTTTATTGGCATCATTATAAAGTTGAAATTATACCATTGTTGATTTTTGAAAGTCTGAAAGGTGTTTATTGGCACTGTTATTAACTCTTGGAAATTTTAGAGTTTCGAAGCTCTATTCCAAAAGGGTAGTACCACCTTTTGGTTTGAAAAGGATATTTTCATAAATTAAAATTTTTAAATAGAAATTTAAGTACAAAAATGAATCAAGGTTGTGCATCAATCTATGTAAGATGTTACGTTAATTTTCATAATTTTAATTTTATTTGCTTAAAAAAATCTCAAATTTGACTTACTTTTGGGTTTAAATTTATTTTTTCAATAATAAATATTATAAGAGTTTACAATTGCTTCTTATCTATTGCTGTAGCTTATGTCACATTAAATTTTATAATTTTGATTTTATTTTCTTCAAAAAACTCTAAAAATACTCTTGTTTTTATGTTTTTATCTGTGTTTTAAAAAGTGGGTATTTATTCAAAAACTAGTGCTAAAGAGGTCCAAAAGTATTTAGAAAAATGAATTTGTACATTGACAAGTCCAAAATTATTGAAATAAGTGTTCATTGTGCAAAAATTGCCACCACAAGACACATACCACTTTTGGACATCGATACAGACGCTAAATACGAAGATATATATTTTTAAACAAGTGGAAAGTGTCAGAATGTCCGTCGTTGTGGATGTCACAAAGAAGCTGTCAGTGCAAGAGTTGATGTCACCATCGGTAACATATGTCCACCAGTGTGTCGGTGTGGGAGTTGATGTAGTCATCGATATATAGCGACATTGTAGTGTCGGTACAGGTGTCAGTATATATCGATGTTTCTACAGAAGCAGGAAAAAGATTGTGGGGCAGGATGGGGCTTGTTTCAGTCTCATCCTACCCCCACAGTTTTTTTTTTCGTTTGGAATCGTGATTAAATGTTACAAATGAGGTGTACATGCTACAATTTTGCAAAGAAGGTCTACAAAGTAATGGTAAATCTGTCGAAGTAATGCGCTAAAAATTAGCAAAAGTGCCAAACTCCAAAATGGCAAATCTGCTGAAGTAATACGATGATGCGCTACAAAATGGCAAAAGTGCTAAACTCCAAAATGGAAAATCCATTAAAGTAATGCGCTACAAAAGGGCACAAGTGCCAAAATACTAAACAACTAAATGTCCTATCCTACTATTTCTCCTCCTCTTCCTCCTTGCCCTCCTCATCCTCCTAAACGACTAAATGTCCTATCCTACTATTTCTCCTCCTCTTCCTCCCTGACCTCCTCATCCTCCTTGCCCTTGGTCTCTCTGGGTGCGCATGATCCCTCACCCTCCTCTTCTACAAGCCCAACCTCTTCTTCTTCAAATCCAGTCTCTCCGTTCGGATCTTTGGATGGGTCGAACGTATCGCCATAAGAATGAAACAAGTTAGAGACTTTAACTATGTCATCCTCTAAAGAGAGCAAGGTAAAAGAGTAGTCGATGCTTAAACCAAGGCTTGGCTCCAATCCTAAACACCCTTCTGTACTCCTTGTCATCTGGAGGTCTTCCAATCTTAGAAACCTATGGACCCAGATTCAATTAGTTAGATATGAATGACAAAACATTTGAATGACTGAACATATTAGATATTCAGTAGAAGATAAATATATACTTACCACCCATGCCTCGTTGCCTAGTTTGCCATCGCTCCCGGGGTGCAAAGGACCTACGGTCTCCAAGTGTATCCTCACCGCCCTTCACTGAGCCTCAAATGTATTTGGATTCTCCTTGTGCTCCTTCTTCTCTCTCTTCCAATCTTTCGGGTTTGCCCACCCTGCTTACCCTCCTTAAGAGTATCCCATAAGTCATATCTAAGAGACTTGAGGAGCTCCCCCATGCATGTAATCATGGCATTTTGATCAAACTCATACTCTCTAGGGTTTGGAAATTGTCTCTTGAGGGCACATTAGGGGAGATCTGGGGTCTCAAAAGGGCCTAGTAAGGAATGTATCAAAAAATGGAGTAAGTTAATTGGAATCAAACCTACTATGTAACCCATGGGCTAAGGGCCCCATAGCAATTGACATGGGTACCTTTATTTTGAAATAGGGGAACCTTGGATTTTGGATGGAGGTGAATGGTGAATAGATCAAAGGCCTAGGATGTCTTTGGTGGATGGTGGATGGCCTCTGGTGGACTCCAAGCTACAAAACTTGACTTTAGGTAGGCCTAATTAAGAGGGAGAAGGTGCTTTCAATGTGGACCCTTGATCTAAATCTAAGATCAATGGCTAGGGTGGAAGCGCCTGAGTTTGGATGGTGGAGATTAACATTCCAAGATCAATGGCCTGGATGCCTATTAGGATGCCCTAATTTAAGCACCTTGTTCACTAGTCTCCTCCCTTGATCCCCTTGCTAATCTAGGGCCCAGATTGGAGCGCTTTTTGTTCTCATCTCCTCCCTTGGATCTTTATCTTGATCAAGGGATTATATTGACCTACCTCCTCTTTTCATCATATCCATTGGATATTGTTCTTGATCAATGGTTGATATTTGATCCCTCTATCCTTTGATTCTATCCCTTAGATCTACCCCTTGATCTAATGGTTGGGATTGCTCTACCTCAAATTTGAATGCATCCCTTGGATTGGAGATTAGATCAAGGGCTAGGAGTGAAGATCATGGGTCCAAACTCTGGGTTAGAGATCTCCTTGCCCTTAAGTGCCTTTGTCAACTTCAACATGGCACCGACCCACATCTCAGAGCGTTCTCATTGGTACACTTGAAATTGCTCTCTAATCCCTTGAAATTAGGAAAGGCTGATTGGGAGCCCTTTTGAGACCCCATTTCTCCCCTAATATCTATGATGGCCTCCTTGTCTCTATTATCCTGTTGCTTCCAAGGTTTGAATATATCCTTGGGGAAGTGGGTGCACATCAACCTCCTCATCTATCTTGTAACCTTTTTCCCGTCTTCGTCTTGTATAACTTCCCCAACATTGTTCACTCTGTAGGATAGGTCCTCGAGCAAAACAAAGTCTGAAGGATACATGGAGTAGAAGAGCTAGAGTGAGGGGTGGAGCGAGCACTAAAGGAGCAAGGACTAAGTGAGTGAGTGGTCTCTAGGGTGCTACGATCTGTGAGTGGAGAGGGTAAGGGACCAAATTGATACTGCATCTCAAGATATAGGGGAGACCTGGAGCAGTGGAAGTGTGCAGACTCATCTACATCTCCCGTCGTACCACCACAGCAGACTCGACCCTTACTACTCTTTTTGGACTTATGATAGGTACGCCCAGGTGATGATCCCTCGGAAGGGGCTACAAGGGATGGTTGTCGAGTAGGTAAATCCATCGATGCACTGATCTACCCCCAAGGGCTGTAGGAGAGGGAACAATGGAGGTCCTATGGGATAGGAGAGAGAAGAATCTCACTACCTAAGTGTCGCTCATGGCTGCAACAAACTCATCGGGACTCTCGACGAAGCCATGGGCTACTAGAGTTTCCTGAGGAGTAGTCCCCTGAGGAGTTGGCCCATGGGGAGTTCACCCAGGGGTAGTGCCCTAAGGAGTTAGCTGAATGGAATTAAAGTCCTTTCAAGATTAGAGCCCATGGCATCTCCTCCTATGAGGGGTCCCATGATCACGAGGGAAGTGCTCTCGATGTGCAACGTGATGACATGTATAATTTTGGGGGGATTGGAAAAACATAGACACAAACAAGAAAACAAACATAAAAAAAAGAGTGGGTAAGAAGCAGAAGAAGCAATAAATACTTCCACTTTACTTAAAAGACAATTTACTACTTAAAACTCAAGTTCAATTTACTAAAACTATGAAAAATTTGTATTGATAAACAAAATCTGTATCGATAACAACATTGGTCTCCATAAAAAGAGTTTATTATATATTATCATATGTCTCCATAAAATACATTACCATTTACATCCAAAAAGAGAATTCATAAACAAAATTTGATTCCAAAAGAGTATTCATAAACAAAATTTCTCTCCAAAAGAGTATTCATATACAAACATTTTCTCCAAAAGAGTATTTATAAACAAAATTTGTCTCCAAAAGAGACATTCCCATGCATATGCTAAAGAAAGAGGTCTATGGCTCTACATTACTATCACTCGTACTGTCCTCCTCATGGCTAGATGGGTCACTTGAGACCTCATCTTGATTGTCTTCTAATATATACAGAAACTCTTCTTGGACAATGTACCCATGGTCCAAGAAGAGCTGACCCTCAAGAAATACTTCTCCCTTGACAATTGGTCTCGACCCCACCCATGTGTGTGCAATTCGACATTAAACTTTTCCAATCTTCATCATGCAAAAAACATTTGGTTACATGTCATAGCAGAGTATCCATGTGCTGAATGGTGGCAACATGGGGAAGGGGGCTGGGATTTAGGTAGTTGCATAGTCACAAGGAGATTAGATTGATGGCCCACAGGTAGGCGTACCATGAGATCTGGAGAGAGAGCCAAGATTACATCTAGCCATTGATGAGAGCCTCATCTGAGCAAGAGGAAATTTGTACAACTCAGTTTTTTGCCAGCGGGGAGGAGGGCGGTCCATTTATATTGGAGAAAAACAAATACAAGCATATAAAACACATTACAAATCATATCAGGGCACTCATTTAAGAATTGTAAAAAACTTCAGGGTACAAACAAGCTTTAATCACATACACTTCTATTCAAAAAATTAAGGGTACCAACAAGCCTATATATTTCGAAATGATAATTGTAAAAAACTTTATTGCATCACCTCTCCTTTATTCCAAAATCTTTGCCAATCACATCCCCAATAACTTTATTCTACTTTATCGTCCTCAGCTTTTGTACGTTTTATTCTTTCAGTTTCCCTTCTCCGCTTCATCCTCCTTCAATATATATCTTTAAAGTCTCCTCTACAATCTTCCTTGTCTCACACCACTCCCCTGCTATGTCTCTTGCCATTCCCTTTTGGTCTATTGCTTGTTCCCTTCTCATCACTCTCTCATCGATCCCTCCTCGGTGTTCCCCTCCTTCCACTCTGCTACTGCTCTCGTTGGTCCTATCGTACTCGCTACTCCTCTTCTACTCTAGTACTCCTCTCATCCTTCCCTTCTCCTCTCCTCCATTGCTACTACCCCATCCTCTTAGAGTATTTAATCCCAATGGCTCCTAACAAAGAAGCTATGTACCGTTAGTATTGTGATATAAAGGATAAGGCGGTAGATGTGCCATCTCTCCTTGGGGCACATTTGTGTCCCTCCACATATGGCACGGACATGGATTATTCTAACCAAGACAAGAAAGATCATGAAATCTTGGAGGATTCTATTGAGTGTATGTTGAGCTACATCCAAGACGAAGGCCACATGCCTAAGGAAACTCCTTGGAGTAAGGAGCAAAAAAAAAATAAGTGAAGGACAAGAAGAAAAAAAAAGATGACAAAGGAGAGGGTAGCTCTTCATTCAAGACCAAACCATGAGAAGACCAAAGCATTACAGAGTACTCCGATTTGGATACTCAAATTATAGTTTCTAGTATATGAGAGGAATCCCTCTCCTGTATATTTGTTATTCTCTAAGAATTGATTACGTTGTATCCCTATCTTTGATATTTGCTATGCTCCATGACGTGATTATGTTGTATCCCTCTCTTGGATATTTTTTATGTTGTATGTTTTTGAAAAGATGAAAGAAGTAATTATGTTGAAAGAGAGAAAGAGGATGAAGGAAAGAGGAGGAAAACAAAGACGGGGGAAAGGGAAAAGAGAGGGAAAAAAAATAAGAGAAAGGAGAAAAGAGAGGAGTGAAGAAAAAGAGAGGAGAGAAAGAGAGAAAATATGAGAGAAAGAGAACAGGGAAAAAGAGAGGAGTGAAGGAAAAGAGACGAGAGAGGAGTGAAAAGAAGAGAGGAAAAGAGAAAGAAGAGTAGGAGAAAGAAGAGAGAGAAAAGAGAGGAAAAGAGAGGAGAGAAGAGAGGAGAGGGGAGGGGAGAAAGAGGGAAAAGAGAGAAAGAGAGGAGGGAAAGGAGAAAAGAGAGGAGGGAAAATAGTGGAGAGAAAGAGAGGAGGGAAAAGAGGGGAGGGAAAGAGAGGAAAAGAGATAAGAGAAGAGAGTAGGGAAAGAGAGAGAGGAGGGAAAAGAGAAGAGGAGAGGAGAAAGGAGAGAAAGAGAGGAGGGAAAAAACAGGAGAGAGGAAAAGAAAATAACAGAGGAAAAGAGAGGAAAAGAAAATAAGTGAAAGGGGAAAAGAGAGGAGGGAAGGAACAGAGAGGAGGGAAAAAAGAGGAGAGGAAAAGAAAATAATAGAAGAAAAGAGAGGAAAAGAAAATAAGTGAAAGGGGAAAAGAGAGGAGAGAAAGAGGAAAGGGGAAAAGAGAGGAGAGAGGAGTGAAAATAAGAGAGGAAAAGAGAAAGAAGAGTAAAGAGAGGAGAGAAAAGACCCTCCACTTAATCTTGTATTCCGTGATAGTACGATTTCGAATCTGTCTTTCACGAAATTCAAGAATAGATATATATATACTTTCATACTTAAGCATGAATAAATAATTACTAGCACCTAATTTGTATCTTCAAGGTAGATGGTCTTTCATCCAGACTGTTTGGATCCAAGATGGTGGTACGTGGTCCAAGTTGCTCGTTGAAGAAAACATATTTTGGAAGATAGGAATGTGGATATGAAGATGCCGATAGAAGATCCAAATAATGATGCTGATGGATCTAGGGAAGAGGATGAAGATGACGATATAGGCCATGAAGAAGGTGACAATAATGACACTGTAATGGAGGAAGGTGGAGATCACGACTTTGGGAAAGAAGAGGGAGAACTAGAGGTTGATGAACTAGATGATCAAGGTAGAGATACAATAGGGGATGATGATGTAGGTGATCGATTGTATGTAAACCTTCAGATACACCTGTGTAAGGCTAGAATATATCCAATCGTAAAATTTTAGATAATTTTTGTTTTGGAGGATGTCTACTACTAATGCACAAGACCTTGAATATTTTTGAACTAAATTTTGGACATTCTCAATTATAAACATTGCACCATTTGGAATTGTTGTCAACATATGCAATGCAATATTACTTGTCTTGGGCATAGAAATAATGTTCTTGAATATGAGTCTTAGCAATTGTTGGTATTTTAGAGAAGGATTTGTGTTCGATGGATTTTTCATGATGAAATCTTCATTTTTTGACAATTGTTTTGTTTACAGTAGATCTTGTATGTCCATGGTACTCTTAAACTTTCTCTTTATAGTATGATGGTGTTCTTTAGAGTGTAGAGCTTGCAAGCATGGTAGAGTAGTTGGACATGTTAAAAGTGCAAGTTGTTCGCATAGATGTTGAAAAAGTAGGAAATTACATCATGCATTTGGCTCAATTGCGATAATGAAACCTGAACTATTGACTATAAAGCTTCCACTAGGTTTGGAGCTTCTAAGCTTTGCTCGTGCTGTCATGAGGTCTTGCTCATATATCTCAACAAAGGGAATGCCCAAGGAAAGTACAATATCAACGTACGGGCCACGAATATGAATAGGCACTTGATCACCTCCACGTTGTATGATATTTGCAATCAAGCAAGGAACTTGTGCAATTGCTTGTGGACTATTACAAGAGTAGTAAATCCCATAGCCAAGTCATGCCACTTGCTTAACAAATGCTTGTTTCAATCCATCTTTGATTGAACCATCCAGCACATCTAATAAGATGGTGAAATCAAAGATTCATATTGTTCCCTTTGCTTTTAAGAATGACACGTTTTTCAAGATGTACATAACCAGGGTTGTTTCTATCGAAGCTATACTTATATATTAGTATAAAATCCTAGTGAAAGTTTAATGAGCTAGTTTTTTTAGTTTTATAACATTGATGGACATATTACAAATTTTTATATTTTCTTTTGAATTTTGAAGAGAAATTTGTAAATCTTGGCGAAACTTTACATTTTTTCTCATTAAAATTTCAAATCTTGGTGAATGTTTCAAGCAATTATTTTTATTAGGGCATACAAACTTTCAACACCAATATAAAATTTTCACCTCTTAATGAAACTAATAGGAAAAAATCATCCATGTACATAACCACATCTTCTTCATTAAACTCTTGCACAAGTTGAGTGAGGGTACTTTTTCTTTCTTTTACAAAAGATAGCTACTTAGGATAGCTACAACATCAACAACCAAAGAAGAGGGAAGGTTAAAAGACTTTCAAATTAAAGTGAAAAGAATAAGAGTGATCAATGAATAATAGAACTTCCTGTAGGTCTATCTTCATCACTTGCAACCTTAATAATGACGCTTGCAATTGTCCCCATAACATTGGAGACTGACAATTTTCCAAAGTTTATCATTTCAGCAACCCAAGGAACATATGTGCAAAGTCAGTGATGCGGTAGTAAGCAAAGATTTCCTTCAAAATGGTTCCCCTCTAATGATACAAGTGGTAGCATCAACAAGTACAGAGAACTTGGAAGTTTCACATTCACTAGATCCTCTTGGCACAACACTTGACCCCTCTACTCTACAAAACTCTTTAATTTGCAAAAAATTCACAAATTGATGAATATAAGTAGAAGGTATGAGCAATGCAATTGTGTGGGAATAAAACTTATCTTTCAAGTCCCCCTTTAAGAATGTAGGATATTTGGGATTTGTGACTTTGTATGTACCATATTTGCAAAGTAGTTTTCCCTCAAAAACAAATCTATGTGGTGTACAATCCGATAAGTGGCTTATCCCTAGAGATACCAAAGAAATCCCCCCCCCCCTACAAAGTTATCTTTCGATGAAACAATAGCCACTACAAGACATGGGACTCTTTTCGATGATGTTTACCAACGCTTCGTGAGAGCACGGGCATGAAGATCGTCAGTACGGTTGGCGAGCATGGAGAGTGTCAGTGTAGACATCAAAATCTTAGTTGGTATGGTAGTCGGTATGTATGTAAGTATAGCGGTTGGTATATACCGACCCCTATACCGAGTACTACCAACCCTTCCACCAATGCTTGCACCGACTTTTGGGTACAATTTTCCATACCGAAGTTTTTAACAAAATGTCATTTCCAAGGGTCCCAAAAGAATTTTGGACCACAAGTTTGATCATTTGAAAGATAAAAAATATCAGAGCATGTACACCAAAATTGAGATCAAAGCACTCATATATCGATAGTGAACTTAACATACAAATTAATGTACAAAATGTCACTATAAAAATGTGAGGGCCAAATAACACATAGGAAGTCTCGTCGATTTCAAAACAATGAATTGATAGCGATTACATCGATGGCTTCATCTTGAGCCAAGTCTTGCTATGATGGAATCAAACTTTTAAAGAAAATTACAACAGGTAAAACCAAACAAATTGATACAAAGGCATTACTATTGGATGAGTCCCTTGCGCAATCACTCCATTGAAACATTTGCAAGGAAAGTGTGTTTACAATGTATGGAACAATGAAGCTGATCTATTTTTACAAGAACTTGTATAAAAACCCAACCTTGCCTACAAGAGATATTGCATGTCTCTTTCTTGATGATTTTGTACAAATTAATTACACAATGCAAGCTACTTTGACAAAATATACAAGATGAGAAGAGTTGTACTTGCAGCAAATCATGGTTTCAAGAAAAATAACTTACCAATAGCAACATCAACATTCAAACCAAAAGATCTAAAAAGATAATGAAGTCAAATTTCACATGTGCAATGATATGCAAAAAAAGTTCTAGACACTCCCAGTTTCCCATGCATTTGTTGTGGTTCATTGACATTTCTTGCAAAGCTATAGAAACTAAAGGAGGAAATCAGTATATTCATCCAAGCTAATGGAATAAATATATCAAGCTCTCATTCATCCACTAATTTCTTATGTTCTCTATACTACAAATATGTCAAGAAGAAAAAAATACCAATGCTATCTACCAAAAACATGAAAATGAAACATGTCAAAACATATACTAAAAAACTAAATGATATCGAAGCACGCTTAGTTTCTATTAGAATGCCATTTGCGCAAATTCAATAATTAACTTATGAAGGGCAATGTGGCCTACGTGGAAGTGTTGTGAATGTTTTTGTAGATGTTTCGAAGAGCACAGCAAGTGTTGCCTAGGTTTCTAAACAAAAATGACAGTTGTCATAGCAATCAAACACAAACTGTCATATCAACATAGCTACATGGGCAGTGGGCAATCCTCGAAACTACAATATTTCAGAATGCACTTCCGACCAAACCATTGCATAGTGGGAGCTAAAAAACATAGACAAATGCTTCATACTATCCATATACAAACTTTTCTTCAAGGCAATGAAAATCCTAGTGAGGCAAATACTACCTTCATCTTAAGTTCACTTGCACAAAGAGCAAACACAAGGGTGGTCCCAACAAGTGAAGGATGCACTAATGGATACAAAAATTGAGATCTTGCAGTTGAATATAGGCTACCATGACTTCTCACACCTTCAAATTTCAACTAGCTACATTGAGTACTACCTCAAGAAAAATCTTTTTATGATGGTAAGACAATTGGGTCCACCAACATTCTTCATCATGCTATCGTCAACTGAGAAACTTTGGGAACCATTAATTAATTGCCTTCAAAAAGTAAATCCAAGATCACCAACCACCAAACATCCCAACCCAAGCATCGAACTACAAAACCTCATCCGTTTTCAGACCCTGTCACAACTGTACGATATTATGTCCCTAGATTTTGAGTTTTAAAGCATTGCTAAAAAATGATCCCACCATTCTAGGGAAAGTGGACGATTTCTTCTTTGTCACTGAGTTTCAAAATAGGGGAATCCAACATGACCATGGCCTTCTGTGGATTGACAACTCACCTACTTTTGGTATTTCGACAAATGAGGAGATTGGAGATTTTGTAGACAAACACATAGCTACAAACATTTCTTTGTTACTCTTCCCACAAAATGACATTCAAACACACAAACATTGCAAAATATGCTACAAAAGAAGAAAAACCTATAGATTTGGAATTCCACACCTGCCTATATTAGCAACAAAGGTACTACTGCCGCTACAACTTGAATCAATCGATACCACTCTCAAGAAGAACATGAATTCCGATCATCAAGTCATTATTACTAGAAGATGTAACACTATCATTAGACTATAATTCCTTCTCGAGAACTCTTGCTCTATCATAAGAGGATTACATTCTAAGTCTACGCTCATCTATTTCACAACCTACACTATTCTTGAAAAGAGAAGAAAAGATATATACAAAAAACTTCAATCCAACTTTCTCTAATTTATGGGGTGCAAACACACACGCCTTGCCACTTTCAACTTCATCAAGACAGTTTCAACACATTAATGCAAATCCTCTAGAGAAACGCACACTATTATTTTGCAATTCTCTATTGCACATTGCTTTGCTCTTCCAAGCTCTAACTTTTCGCAATTCTCTGTCAGCACATTGCTTTCCCCTTCCAAGCTCTAACTTTTTGCAATTCTCTGTCAGCACATTGCTTTAATCTTCCAAGCTCTAACTTTTCACAATTCTCTATCAGCACATTGCACTACTTTGAGAACCCTGCAAGCTCTCTCTCTCTCTCTCTCTCTCTCTCTCTCTCTCTCTCTCTCTCTGTGTCTCTCTCTCTCTCTCTCTCTCTCTCTCTCTCTCTTTGCACTATCTTTTCTTACAAGCTCAGCATTTCTTGTACTTCTTTCTTTGTCAACAAAATGGTAGGTGCTTGTGCTACAAGAAATACATTGGATTTTCTATTCTTGATTGATATTTTCACCACTGTAATGATTGTCATGTTGGGGGGCATTAGGGGCACTTGTATTCAACCTGACCCATTATTTCACTAACTCCCATTCATGGAAATGGCACCTGAATCAATTACCATTTTAACCAATCGAATTGATTGATAGGGGTCATTCTTCTATTATACTAAATAATACTACTAGTTAGTTAATACTTGCAAGCATCCTTGCTCTTGTTCTAAACACAACACATGGAAAATGTAGGCCTACAGTGCTATTGACAATTACATTGGTTCTTCTTCATGACATGTGTAACTTTGTTGGCTCATAGTGGCACCAACCTCATGTCCCATGTGGGTCATGGCATTGGTCCTTTATGTGGACCTGTGGCACTTCCTAGGCTTGTGGTAGCACACAGACTAGCCCACTGGCCCATGTGTACCATCAACTCCAACTACTACATCCAGATAGCACAAAAATCTTATTTCATGGTATTATAATGAATTATTTAAATCATCCCATAATCCTTACATTTGCCTAGAAAGTTTTACGAGTGAATATACAATCTCAGGAGTAAATGCATGGAGGCACAGGTTAACTAAAATAATATGATTCAATAACTATAGCGAGAACAATGACCCTGAAAACTACTACAGAGAACTATGTACTTTGTTTTTCCATACCACAATCTTGAGATAGCAGTTGACAAGGACACTCCTACATGGCACGATAAATACAACAAAAACAAAAACATCATACACCAGAACAAGGAAAAGTTCAACAAAAACTTACTACTAAAATTTCATAAAAAACAACAAGTATATGCAATGCTTCAACAATCTCAACCAACCAATCCAAACAAGACAATGCTCATACATACGACATTGCAATTGACATGCCAACAACTAAAATAACAAACCAAACACACAAATCATTATTGTTAACATATAAACTAATTCCAAAAAATGAGCACTACACCACATTGAGAAAACTAAACAACAAAAAATGACTCATTCTCGATGAGATCATGTTGAAAAAAAGAATCACCCCCCATTGGAAAATCCATCTCTTCTTAACAGGTAATGTTGGAATAGGCAAAACATTCACACTACTAGCCATTGTCCAAGAACTTCTAAGATACTACTCACACAAAGAAACTAACAACATCGAATTGCCCAAAGTCCTCTTGCTTGCTTACACTAGCAAAGATGCCTTCAATATTGGGGGAACAACTATTTACTCTGCTCTACATTTTCCACTAATGGCATCTCATTACACAAGACTGCTTACACTGGCAAAGATGCCTTCAATCTTGGGGGAACAACTATTCACTCTGCTCTACATTTTCCACTAATCGCATCTCATTACACGAGACTCTCTGCTGAAAAGCTACAAGAGCTATCACAACTATACAAGGATCTTCAACTCGTAGTCTTTGTTGAGGTTTCTCTATTCGGCCATAGCACATTGGCTACATTTGAGATGCATCTCACGGAAATCAAACACAACCACCTACAACCATTTGGAGGACTTGATGTGCTCTTGTGTGGGGACCTATGCCAAGCTAGCCCGACAAAAGATTCATGGATTTTAATGGAGAAATTCTCAAACACATTAGGAAGATAATGTCTTCATCTATGAACTGACCACACCAATGTGTTAACCAAACAAGCAATACATACAAGCACTAAACAAAATAAGAGTTGGACAACAAAGTTTCTAAGATATATCATACATAAACAACCAGTTCTTGCAAAAATCACTACAAAAGCAAAACATACCTCATCTAATCTACAGTAATGCAGCAAAGGACGTTCACAACAAACACTCATAGCCAACCCACATATCCTCCAAGCACTTGACAAAAAACACAAAATGTAGAGAGCAGAAAAGTAGCACTACCATCAAACCCCAAGAACACAACAGGCCTACACAAAATCCTACATTTAAATTGAGTTTAAATCCAAGAATGATAATTGAAATTTGCTTTGGCAACTTGGACATTTTAGATGGATTGGCCAATGGTGTGGACAGAATATTCAAAGACTCAAACACAACCATAGAACCACATTAAGTCTTGTTCAATAACAACAAAATAGGGAAACTAGTACCCTTCAACAACAAACATCTTTACAATGACAAAATTCCATCCAGTTGGACTCCAATACGTCCAATCACATGAAAATTCTAAGTAGGGAAAAACTAATTAAACATAATTTCCTGCACATGATTTCCCATACAATTAGAGCACCCCATTATTCTCAAGGGCTATCCATGGATTCCATAGCATTTGATCGTTCTTTCATCAAAACACATGGTCTTGCATACATGGACCTTGAGATCACGTATATACAACCCAAACAATATATTTCCATATAAATCCACTAGAACCAAAGCACATCAAAGTATATTCCAATGTCCTCAAAGAAATTGAACGTTTGCAAAAAGAGAGACTATGGCTTACACAATAAAAGCCTTCTCAAACCAACATAATCAACATAAAGCATTGCAATCAATCAACACACAAGCACTAAAGTCACATTTACAAGATATAATTTACGACAAAAGCCTCCTAAGTTTTGCAATACTTTGCCTTAACGAATTGCATAACAAGTCATCTTACATCCTCCGCTTGCTTGAATTCACATGATTGCAAAAGACAAATGACATACGAATTGCAACATGCTATAAAGAAGACATACAATTGCAAAACCAAAGATATATCCAACAACAAGGTTGTGAGAGTCTTGCTTACAATCTTTGTAAAGAAAAAAAAGAAAGGAATTTCCATCATCAATGACATAAATAACAATCATAGGAGACTTCATCCCCAACTATAACAACTCCAACAATAGAGCAACACAACTTTCCACATTCATCACACAAAGAAAAATGACCCAATTAATCCAAGAACCAACTTCCGGGAGATCAAGGAAAACTGGCCTACCATCAACGAGTGAGGCATACGAATCACGAAGGCTCTTTTGGAGATCCTTGGAATCTTGATGCTATTAAGACGACTATTGCATCTACTTGGTGGAAGGAATATGGTGGAGAGACATTGGAGTTGCAGCATGTTGCAACTCGTGTGCTCTCTGTTGCTGCATCATCGGGTGCATGTGACCAAAATTGGAGTGCATATGATTTTATTCATTCTAAGAGACGCAATCACTTAAAGCCAACAAGAGCTGCAGATTTGGTATTTTGCTTTGGAAATCTATGATTGTTGAAAGGATTTAATGTTGCGACGGCTAGGGCAGCAAGCGAAGCCGCTGTAATGAGAATTGTTGGACAACGATTGACTACATAATTAGTTGCTAATGGCGTATTCAGCAAAGAGGAAGACCGAGCTTGAGCTACTCAGTGACAACAGCAAAGTCGAAGAGATAGACAATATTATACCTATGTTGAATGCAATATAGAGTGATAGAAGAATATGATAAGTGATAGAAACGGTGGATTATATCGGATATAATGTTGTATGCGAGGGGATGGATGTGAGAATATGTCAAGTGATGGAAGAGCGCATATGCTCGTATCCATCTCGTCTCCATTTGTACTTGAAAGCTAGAACCTTGTGGGCTACAAGCGATGTGTTGTAATTATTGAGATTGTGGATGATTTCGGTATACATAATAATAGTTAGAGACAACCTTGTGACTTGCAAATACTTTCAAGGCAACATCGAAGGTAACATCAGAAAGTTGGAAAGAATAATTGAATATGCACAATCAAAGTTTATATTTTCAAGTCTCAAGGGTTGATCTAGCTATTATGTGCACTAATTCATGTCGATATATTTTAATATTTCTGCATTAACTTTACAAGTTCACTTGATCCATAGAAAACCACTTAAATCATTTATACCACTTAGTTCACTTAGATCACTTAAATCACTTAGTCCACTTAAATCACTTAAGCCACTTAAATCACCTAGTCCACTTAGATCACTTGTACCACTTAAATCACTTAGTCCACTTAAATCACTTATACCACTTAACTCACTTAGATCACTTAAATCACCTAGTCCACTTAAATCACTTAAGTCACTTAAATCACCTAGTTCACTTAGATCACTCATACCACTTAAATCACTTAGTCCACTTAAATCACTTAACCACTTTATTCACTTAGATCACTTAAATCACTTAGTCCACTTAAATCACTTAAGTCACTTAAATCACTTATACCACTTAGTTCACTTAGATTACTTAAATCACTTAGTCTACTTAAATCACTTAAGTCACTTAAGTTACTTATATTACTTAGTCCACTTAAATCATCTAGTCTACTTAAGTCACTTAGTCCACTTGAATCACTTAAGTTACTTATATTACTTAGTCCACTTGAATCACTTAACTCACTTATATCACTTGAACCATCATTGCAGAAGAAGAGTATTATAAAGTTATATATGAAGTTTACAATGTACATAATTATGTAGTAGGATCCACATCTGTCGTTCCCTGAGTGCTTGGTCCTGCATCCTGCGAATCTATATTAATGAGGTCCTCAAAATAAAAAATATGGATATCCTCAGCTACATGCAAATCTCCAAAGGATTGTCTATAGCGTGCAAGCTCAGAATCCAACATCTATACGCGTGCTTGTAGGTCCTTGATCTCTTTGGCTTGTGATGCATCACGATCTTGTAATTCCTCAGTAGTAACACCTTGTTGACGGAGAGGTATGGCAGACGTGGCCAAGTCAACAAGATCATTGTGTGCCTAGGGTAACTAGCACACGAGGTCTGTGAGACACGGGCTCTCTGTTCTCTATCCTTGCTCGCTTGCACTACTCTGTAAGACGTCCCTTTCCTATTCCTGACAAGTGATGCTTGTCATTCCAATCCACGCATCGTAGACATACACCTGTTGAATGAAATACATGGGTATTTGCTGGTTGTTGGGGATGCTTCCTTACACCTTTATGAATCATTGGAGAAGGATGTGGGCTAGGGTTTTGTGCCACAAGTCTGACAACTTGGGCTGTGCATATTTATTCCTAGCACTTCGTGAATGAAGAAACAAGGTGTTTCTTACAATCTCTGATGGACATAGTCTCTGTACTTGTCGAAGAGAGACCGGGTCACCTTGCATGGTATCGCCATCCATTGGACCAGCAGCAAAAATACCTAGCCCCTCTCTACCCCAACCTCTCTTTGTGCTTGTAAGATAGCTTGAGCCTCGGTGTGATTTAGCTTGTTTGCTAAATCAGCCTCCTCTTGAGGCACAAAAGCACCTTGTGGGCCCTCTTGGACTGGAGGTTGCTCTGGTTAAGGAGGATCCTGTGGGAGAATGTTCTCTAAGTTCTCTCCCTTCATGCTCATACTTAGCCTAAAAAATGACAAGATAGAATTAATTTGTAACCACAAAGAATATTAAATATTTAAACAATATTAAACAATTAGACAATACAAATATTGTTTAAATATTTATTGTTGCATCATTTATTATATTTTAAAATTGGACCATCATTTTTATTGCAACATTCACTTATACAAATAATATTTAAACATTAATTATTACATCATTTATCATATTTGACAATTGGATCATCATTTTTATTGCATCATTTACTTATACAAACAATATTTAAACATTACTTATCGCATCATTTATCATGTCACTATAAATATACAAACTGTTAGTGAAGAACCAGGTGAGGATTTCCTCGAATGATGTGTAGATGAAGGCCATAGGAGCAGCTACTAAGGGAGATCATGTAATGACTCTCAAGGTGCCAATCGGAGAGTCACTGAATGCGAAGAATAGGCTAAAAACAATGAGAGAAGTGCTCAAGGGAGTTTTCCAGTTGAAGATGCAAATCGTGCATAGCTCAAATCAGATTCGTGAGCACCAACAAGAAGCTCGAATGAAGGTGGTAAGAGGGGAGATCTATGGCAGAATCAAAAGAAAGTTTTGACGTGCATTCTGAGAGCAAAGGGCATTCCATACATGTAGGCTGGTACAGTTGTATGTGTAGGCTAGTACGATTGGATAGACAGTTGGGTAGGAGCATACAGTGGGACATCATGGCTATACAATGGATAGTACATGGTAGTATGGGCAGATTCAACAGTGACTGGTACAGATCATATGGCAAATTATACGATCAATCATATGATTGTAAGAAAGAGCATACGATCAATCATACGGTAGTTCCTATTATTGTAAAATAAAGCATACGATTAAGCGTACTGTAGTTCATACGATTGTATGACTGCCTATGGCAAGGCTTTTGGGCTGATTTTTGTAGTTGATGGTGAAGCTTTTGGGTTGATCGAGAAGCTTTAAGCATATGAGTTGATGTAGCTCTGTCAGCTCTCGAGATGAGGATATGGATTGGAAGGGACATCTACCTTTGATGAGAGGGGAGCTTCCATTTGCGGGCTTCTCTCATCCTCTAGGTAGATTAAGAAGAAGAGAAAAGGTGGAAAGGAGGCTCTGATTCCACATGAAGGCATGTGGTGGAGAAGGGAGAGAGAAAGGGTAAGCTAGGGAGAGAGATAATGATACTCAAAGAAAGACATAATGAATTGGAAATGAAATAGAAAGACCAATGAACAAAATGAAAGTACTCACATGTAGGCCAAAGAGCTTGTAGGCTTGATAGTTGATTGATTTAACACTAGAAAAGTACAACTCTTATATAAGAGCCTCAAGGGGTTCACCTCAAAAAAATTTAGTGTACCATGTGCATTCAAAAGGAGGGGCATTTTAATTCATCTTTTTGAAAAAATTTAACAGGATTACAATAACAAGAGGGAGTTTTTGAATTTAATTTTAG
Source organism: Dipteris shenzhenensis (assembly GCF_047967505.1). Taxonomy (NCBI): domain Eukaryota; kingdom Viridiplantae; phylum Streptophyta; class Polypodiopsida; order Gleicheniales; family Dipteridaceae; genus Dipteris; species Dipteris shenzhenensis. The sequence continues at coordinate 4,875,320 of NC_141624.1, read as the reverse complement.
AAAAAAATCACTTAGTTCATAAGTAAAGACAGGTGTTTTTATTGGGTGGAAAATTTTAGTTGAGGGGTTTTTAAAATACCCCTTGAATGCACGTGATAAATATTATTTCTTAGTAGTGTAATGCATGAGATGAGAGCACACACACACATATGAACATCTATGCATATGGGATAACTCCCAATGTGACACGTGGCATCCACAGGATACACTAGACTAGAACTCACACTAGAACACACCAAACTAACTTATCTTGACTCTGTTTCCTAACATTGCTATGGTCTTTTGTCACTTTATTGCATTTAACAAGCTTAATGTAGTGAGAGTAATTTATGAGTGATGGATGCAAAAATTATTTATGCAATTGTATGTTCACATGTGGTCATCCTAGTCAACATATGTTGTTCAAACTAATGTATAGGGATGGATTTGATCTTATAAAGCCTAGTCTATTGTGCAACAAGTTAATGTTTAAGTCACCTAGTAACAAGATAATGTTTGTGTTGTAGATCATAGAACAGGTAGGTATTATAATCATTCTATGAGTGGTTCATATGAGACACTAGAATCTAATTGCTCATAACCACTCAGGAATGGTTGGATTGTAGCATCATAAATATGCAGAGACGCTATGGGAAACAAAGACAAACGATACGCATAATATCCATGAGTACGGAATATAGATAATGCAAGAGAGACAGAACAATGAAGATCATTGTATTCCGGAGCAATAGCTCGCACAACACTATGTACATAATGACATCATAATGCTAGTAATAGCATGCACATAGAACCATCTCATGGTTAGGAACATAGCTATTGAAGACCCAACCGCTTCGAGATCCAAACCGCCAACCCTTGCGGCTAACCTACCCTCGCACACCCCTCTTGGTCACTACTACTAACCCGCATGGTTATGCAATAACACATGGCACTCATGGTGGACTGTGCGAACCACACATGCACATCCTCAGAAATGAAGTCAGATGCCTACATAGTGCATAATGTATGTGGAACAATCATTTTAGGCATAGCCTCAGCAGAGAACCAGGTGTAGTAAGTTAATTCTCACCCTTCACTCAGTACACATGAATTACAAAGCATCTCATTCCGAAAACACTAAAAAAAACATCCACTCCCATTAGTCAAAATGCATATCTAAACGTCCTTTGTTGTTTCTCCTTGTCCAAAAGCATCTCTGCATTTCAGACATCTTCGATTTTGCCTATCCAAAAGGAGCCTGTATTTTAGACATCTCCTATTTTTATTTTGTGAAGCCCTTCCATAGCCATCATTGTAGTTCTGCTCTTCATCAGAACTAGAAATGTACCAAATAGGTGTATCAATGACACCCACCTTGCTTAGTCCCACATCACTGCTTTCAGGTAACTCTGTCTGCAACTACATCATTGCTCCACTCAAACCAGCAGACAAGAAAGGTATTGAGCACTGAGTTTGAGATGACAGACTTAGGCTTGATGCACTATTGTTTGGGGATTGAAGTCTGGCAAGAGCCAGGCAAGATCTTCATTTCTCAACAGAAATATGCAAGGGAGATCTTGAAGGCATTTGGTATGTCCGAGTGCAAGGAGATAGCTACACTTATGGAGGTAAATGCGAGGCTATCTATGGAGGATGCCTCACCATCAGTATACATCGGGAGGTACAAGAAGTTGGTCGGCAGTCTCATATATTTGTGCAACACTAGACCAGACATCAATTTTGCTGTTGGCAATTTGAGCAGGTTCTCCGATAAGCCCCACGAGAATCATTGGAATGCAGGGATGCGGGTGCTCAGGTATGTGAAGGGCACTCTTGATTATGGCATCACTTATGGTATGGGCACTTCCTTGGCTAGTCATTGTGACTCAGATTGGGTTGGAGATGTTGATTCCAGTAAATCAGTTTCTGGATACTGTTTCTCTTTAGGTTTAGGTATCTTCTCTTGGAACAGTAAGAAACAACCAACAGTGGCATTGTCTTCTATCGAGGCTGAGTACTCGGTAGCATGTTTTGCTACTTGTGGCTGAGGAGGATCTTATGGCACATGGGAGTGCAAGAGGATGAGGCAACTGTGCTGAGGTGCGACAATCAAAGTTGCATGGCCATTGCTAAAAATCCAGTGTTTCATGCACGCACAAAACATATAGAGATTCAGTATCACTATGTGCATGATTTGATCAAGGATGGGATAGTGGAATTGGTCTACTATCCAACAGAGCAAAATGGAGCAGATATCTTCACCAAGGCACTCGGGAAGGATCAGCTTCAGGGTCATCTTCAAAGACTTGGCATTGGGCCGAGAAGGTAGTTCACCTACCGGTGGACATTGAGGGGGGGTGTTAGATGTGCTCAATGCCCCACCCTCCTAGTAACCACCAGTGGTCCAAGGTGCTCAAGTTGTAAGGCCCCCATATGAGGAGAAGCCATGTGTGAGCCTGAGACACTGGATGGGGATCGTGACTTGCATGTCAGATGATGTTTATCAAAATGAGACCATTGATGGTAAAAAGGTGATTGTGTGGGAGCCCCTTATTCTTGCTAGGGCTTGGGGGGTCCCAGGGAGGCCAGCAGCCCCCCTGGTGGGGGTTCGGGGGTGGGGGCCCCCAAGGCGACGATATAGGGAATATTCCTTGAATATTCCATGGACGACTAGTCAATTCCACCGACTAGGTTGACTAGTCAGCTCCACCGACTAGGTTGATCCGACTACCACCCTCATAGCTATAAAGAGGCAACCTCCCCAGTCCATTGTATGAGATCAGTTCAGATCGGATCAAATCTTCCAGCTAGTAGCTCTTCACCTAGTATCTATCTAGATTGCCATCTAAGCTCCATTGTGGGAGCGCATGGGTGGATGGAGCCATCATCTATACTACATCAGTATTGAAGGAAAATTTTGTTCATCTCCAGTTTGCTATGTACTCTCTATTCTTTGTTCAGTTTCTATTCCATTGTGTCGGTGTAATTTAACAGGATCATTAACATCATCTCCTAGTGATGATGATGCTGGATCTTAGGGGTGTGGATACAAATGAGGATGCAATACATGATGATTTGTAAGATCTTTTGTATGATGGGTGTCTTCTTCTTTCATTTTCATATGATGTTTCAAAAATTGCAATAATATTAAAAATTTTCCTTGTGTGTACATCGGTTTAATGGAGAATGTGCTCAATTTTATGTTTTCATACAAATCTAGTCAAGTCAAGAATTCCATTTTTTCAGTGTTTTGTTTTGGGACTTATGATAGGAAGCCATGTTTTCAAAAAGGATTGAAAAATGGCAATTTTTAACGACATAAAAAGGAATATTCCATTTAGTTCTCGTTTCTACAAAATAGTTCTCACTTCATTCACAATAGTGTTGTTGGTAGAGGAAGTGCCCAATGATTGGGAGGAAGTAGATCTAGACCACCAACACCTCGACTATTACCCTTACAAAGGAAGGGAGTGGCACCCTAAGTCACTAACTCCTACAAGAGGATCAGCAAATCCTAGTGTTCTAGGCTGCCCCCTTGACTGCAAGGGTGAGAGACATAAACTATGTTGCTCTAAGGCCCTCGATCCAATGTTATACTTGCTAGGGCCTGCACAAGTCAAGTGAGTGCCCCTATAAGGGCATCTTAAACCCTCCGATGTCATGCTTGAATTGCCAAGGGCCACATTTCTTAAAGGACTACCCTTACAGGGATCTTACCCTAGCTGTTCCACCCACAACAAGCACTAAACCTTTGTGTGAGAACATTTATTCAAGGATTGTCCCTTGAGAAGACCAATAACTCCAGTCACCCCACCTAAGAGCACTAGCCTCAACTTGCAAAGTATTGAACAAGGCCAGGTGGCAGCGGTACCCTTGAAGGTCATCACAAGGATGCAGGCCAAAGCCATAGGCAGGGCAATGAAGAAATAGGCAAGGAAGGATAAAGAGCCCCTACCACAAAACCTTGAGGTGCCTCAACCCCCGCAAACCCATTCCAAGAAGGCCATACGAGTAGGTGACGGAGTTGACCAAGTGCTCATTCAAGACGGTTCCGATGAGGAGACATACACCCTCGTCGCTACTTCATCTTCCTCCAAATGGACTTACACCCAGGGTGACCCCATTGTCCCTCCATACTCAGATGTAAACAAGCCAATGCATGCCCAAGGCCTTGCATCCCTGCCTCCATATACGAAAACCTATCCAGACCCAACCTTGGAAAAACAATATGTATAAGAGGCTTAGAGCTTGGTACGGGGTTGCCAGGAAAAGTTCGAGCATAGACTCAAGGCTAGTAGAGGGTCGGATACCATCCACCTAGCCCACCTAACCACTCAACAAGGGGCAAAGGTGCTCAAGGTGCTAGAGAGAGTAGAAGAATAGGAACGTTCGAGCTTCAATAAGTCAGTCTGAGGCTCCAGATTTGATGTAGTGCATGTTCCAAGAGGACCAAATATTGCAAAACCTATAGGAAGAAGGAGTTCTTTAGAGTTTTGAGGATCTGCTATCAGTAAGTAGGGAGACCTCATAGGAATCGTGCGATAGCGCTGGGTTCATGGCCTTCCTCTCGACCGAAGTAAAAGTGCCGATTGCCTCCTTGGTTAAGAGGGAATCCCACCCTTTGGAGATACCTATCCAACTGGATGAACAAACAATTCTTGCCCCCAATACCTGCTACCCCTAAGGCTGATCTAATGCTGGAGGAGGGACAAAACTTACCCAAGGTCCCCATCAATAAGTTAGGACAATACTTCAAAGGTGATGACACTAATGTGGATATCCCCATAACGTACTAGCACCAAAAGGTTGATGCCATCCCAGATGGGGGAGTGGGAGTGTCTATACCAAGGACTAGCGTAACGAACATCTATTTGTGGCATGAGGAGCAAATCATGCAGGTGGACTTGCACACCTACAAGGCACACCCATTGTTAGGACAAATCTTTGCCGCGGAATCTGACACAACCATCTAGATAGCATTCTTGAAGTTATTCCAAACTTGTGAGGGGGAAGAAGATGAAAAAGAGTCCGATTAATTTTGGTATGCACCTCTCCCTGAGCCGGAATTCTCTCAGAATTGGATGCACATTCTGGCCAACATTGATGTCCCAGAGACAATAGGGTTCCAAGTTACAACACCTGAACTTGAGAGGTTGAACCCGATGGTCCCCCTTAGGATGTTCAACATTCTCAAACCACATGAGGTGAGCAAGGGGACAGTAAGGGTCAAATTATACCTCCATTGGCTAGCATATGTTGGTGCCACTACCTCCCATGATGAGTTCACCTCCAATTGGGGAGAGATGGTAACCAAGGTAACCTCCCCAATTGGCTCTATAAGTGTCATGAAAGAGCCCCGTCTGAAACTCCCATTATCCCCAAAATCTTGGCTAAGGCCAAGAGGACCACCCCCCATGAAGTAATAGAAGAGGAAGGTGGAGAGAAGGAGGATCTTGAAAAGGTACCAGCCACTATAAGGCCTACATGATTGAGGATCACGAGACCTTATACCAACATGCCAAGAGATCTTAGGAAGATCGATGCTCCCAAGGATATGATGGCCCAGCCCCAATGAAGGAGGTAAACGTAGCTTTGATAGGTCAAGAAGCCCAAACAGTATTCATTGCTGATGACCGCTCCCCCAATGAGGAGAGTGCTTTGATAGCTCTCCTTCAAGAATAGAAGGACTGTATGGCCTGGAAATACACAGATATGAAAGGGGTGCCTGCTAAAGTTTTGCAGCACATGATACTCATGCTTGACGACACCAGGCTGGTACGTCAACATTCCTACCCTATGAATCCCAAATGTGCACTCATAGTGAGGGAGGAAATCCAAAAACTCATAGATGCGGGATTCATCTATGAGATCGAGCATACAGACTAGGTGGTGTCACCCATCATGATAGTATTGAAGAAGAATGGAAAGATTTGAGTATACATAGACCTGAAAAAAGTTCTAGAATTACGGGAGGGCATTTTGCTACTGACGTTACAGCATGTAAGGTGCTCCAAGCTAGCCTTTGGTGGTCGACTCTCTTGAGAGACAATTGAATTTGTGCACGTTGTGACCCTTGCTAGCATGTGCAAATTCCACATAAGGTGGACATGATTTTCTTAACCAGAATATTAATTGACTAGCCCTTTGAGAAATGGGGCATAGATTTTATCAGACCTATAGGCCTAGTAGCAGCTAAAGGAATAGGGGCCAAATACATTATCTTGGCTACAAATTACTTCACCAAGTGGGTAGAAGGGAGAGCCACTACGAAGGACGATGCGAGATCCACTGCTAAGTTCTTGTACGAGCAAGTTATTATCCAATTTTGATGTCCATTATAGCCAACCGGCAACTGAGGAACTCATTTCCTCAATGAAACTATAGCGATCCTGATGAATTCATGATTATACATAAGAAATCCATGCCATGCTATCCTAGGGAGAATGGCTTGGCTAAGAGCTCGAATAAAACTTGCTACAAGATCATAACTTGCATGGTGGAGGCAAGTTGTACATTGACTAGGAGCATAAGCTCATCGCAACATTGTGGGCCTACCAAACATCGTACAAAGTGGCCATGAATTGCACCTCCTTCAGCCTAGCCTTTGGGGTGAGGTAGTTATGCCAATGGAGTATGTAGTACCAAGCCTCCGCCTTACAGTCAATGGGTCCCTACCACGTGGGTGAAGATCACTCCACAAGGGCCGTGCCGGATAGCCATCCTGGATGGAGTAGAAATGGAAGGCTACCTTAATGGGAGCAAATTGAAAAGATATTATGGACCTCTCACCTTGCCTACCATTCAAGCCATCCATAGAGAAAAATATCTCAAGGACGAGGTAGCCCGAATGAAACACCAAGCCATCGAGGAAGCCAGGGCATGCAACGCTAAAATCAGACAACATAAGCAAATGGCATTGCTTAAGGCAATGCTTGAACACCCAAGATTAATTAATGAGCTAGCGATAGAACTAGCCAAGTTGAATGTCCAATCGCAGGGTCTGGGCTTACACATCCAAGCACTCATAGATTAGGGATCAAGCCAATGCTTGATCTCTTGCAATGTATGGGAGAAGCTACAAGTACCTCTAACCCCCACTATCGCTTCAGTATAAATTATCAATGGTCAACTCTTAAGTACATTAGGGTATGTGGACTTGAGTCTAGCGATTGTTTGCTAGGTAGTAGAGACCCGCTTTTATGTTCTTCCCATAGAAGCAACTGACAACAGATAATATTGGGGAGGACCTGGTGTTATGCCGTGAACTTTCAAATCAACTCGAGGGCTAGAACAACATCCCTCATGAATGATGAGAGGACTGTGGTAGTTCCACTTTGTGAACCATGTCCCGCTCACCCCACTGCACCATTGCCGGCCCGGGGTAATGAAGTTCTAAGTGAGGTTGGACCTAAGGCCCCATCCACCTCTAACACTCAGAATCTTGAACTTCTGAAGAAAGTCCAACCCTAGAAGGAACAGAGAACCAACCCTCGTGACGGTCAAGTACGATCACAAATTAATTCTCCACTGTTGTCGCCCACTCAATAATGCCATGAATAGCAAGTACAAGAAGCTATTCTATGCGCTCAATGCTACTTCAACATCAAGCATAGTATGGCTCCTTGATCACTCCTAGGATGACTTCGATGGGGACAACCCCACCTAGGAGGAGGACACGATCGTATCCCTTGGCTTAACTCCAAGACCTTAATCCACCCCTCCAACCACCGTAGCATCCCCACAAGCACTAGATCACCACAAAGCTCTTGGAAAACCGAGATGGTTACAAAGGCAAGCCGGTCGTCTGGGTACCAAAGTTCAAATTCCAAACCGCAGGGGTTCCAAAGGTAGTAACACAAGAACCTGTGTCAACCATGGATGCACTACCATAAGAACCTACCATCAAACATGCTGTAATAGACAAACTTGTGAGTCTCAAATGTGCCCTAGTACCATGAATTGTACAACTCAGCATGAGGATCGCCGAGGACAGGGAGGAAGCAACACAAGAATCGACACAAGGACCGACCCCTATAATGGGGGGAGTGAGAGAGAGAGAGAGGTGGGGGGGAAAAAGGTTATGAAGGGGGGTGGTTGTGAACATGAGGTGTACGGGTGAGGCATGTGGTGACTTGTGAGGTCAGCTAGTGTTGACTGTGAATACGTGTGGGTGTATGTGCAGGGAGGTGACCTGTGAGTTGTAGGTGAATACATGTGGGTGTATGTGCATCGTGGTGACATGCCTACCATAAAAACTCACCTAGACCTTGACTCATAGACCTCGACTCAATGATGATATGGAATGTGGTGGAGACGAATATTGCACCGTTATATAGCATGTTAATAGCCATGCAGAGCACTAACTTGTGTCTCACATTTTGGTTGCACGCAGTGCATTCGCGTGGTGAGACGATCCTTTGCGGGGTGAGATCTTTTGTTGCAGAATAAGCAGGTTCTTATGTGACGGCAATTGATGTGGAAACTTGCTTTTATGGTTCGGGTAGCGTCGTTGGTGATGGTATGAGCATAGCATCCTTTTACGGCTTTCCCTCGGGCTTGGAGGAAGTTTCTATTCTTCCCTTTCCCCACCCCTTGTCCTTTCCACTCTCCCCCTTCTTTCCTTTCTTGAATTTTTCCCCCTCTCTCAATCAGCATACTGCTATGTTGCCGGCCGTTGTCGTTCTGCTATCCCATTGGCCATTGCCATTCTGCTATCTTGTCAGCCATTGCCATTCTACTAACCCACCGACCGTTTCCATTCTGCTATCTTGCCGGCCGTTGCCATTGTGCTATCTCGTCGACCATTGCCATTATGCTATCCCGCCAGCCGTTGCCATTCTGCTATCCCATCGGCCATTGCCATCCTACTATCCTGCTCGTATTCTATTCTCCCGCAGGTTGTTGCCATCCACTCACCCCCAGAATCATCGCCCTAGTGTTTATCCCACAGACCATCGTTGCCATCCCAACAACTCGTCGACCATCACCATTTCCTCTATCCCCACACCTTGTCACCTTATGCCATCCCCTCAACTGTAGGCCCTAGTGAAATCTATAAAAAGGCCCCATATCCCCCCGGGTCATGCCATAGCAGTTGCAGTCAAACTCTGTCAAAATTCTGTCGGGAATCTTCCAGCCCCCTGCCCTTTTCGAGCCCTCTGCCCTTTTCCAGACAGCAATTCAGCCCTCAGTTCATGTCCTCAACCTACTCCTCTTTTACCAATTCCCTCGTTACTTAGTTGCCCTCCTTTTTCCCCATGGACCCCGAAAATGAGTTTTTTGAGTTTGAGATGGAGCTTGGTCTCTAGCCCCCTATTCCACAAGCCATCGGTCCCTCCGAATCATAGACCATGCCTTCTACCACAATCCGTATGCCCACCGACTTCCCAGCTGTAGATTTGCAAGTGGTGGAAGAAACCTCTACTTAGCATGGCACCCAAGAGGTGCCTACAACAATAGGCACTCCCCCCTCACGGACAACAAGGAAGTGCACCCCGGACCCCACACTGAAGGGAATACAAAATTGTGCGATTGCAAACACACTCGCCGCTTGGAGAGGCATGGCTCCAACAGCTCGATGCATCTGCCATCCACTCCCATTATGCATATGAGGGTCACAACTACACCCTCCATTATCACAACAGAGCGGCATATCAAGTGCTTAAGGAGTCGACCATTCAAGATTCACTTATAGTGTTGACAGGTCTAGGACCCATGGTAGACCGCCTTCCCTGTCACCTAGATATGAGGCTTCTGGGAGAATTTCTCCAGGTCTATAACTCCAATACGAATGTCAACATCCTTCGTGATGCGATGGGCTCTCCCCACTTCTACCATCTCAATGTGGACGTGGTGCCGCCTTTAGCCTACCGGTAATTGGTGACAAATACTCTGTAAAGAAGAAGATGCTCAAGGCCCTCAGTGACATTTGCCAGTAAAATCACAAGAAGAGCAAGGGACGCATTCATTTCTCGAAAATCATCAAGCCAGAGATGGAAAAGCCAGCACGGGCCCTATAGTGGTTGACTCAAGTCACAAGCACACGGATCACCACTAGTTAATCAAATGTAGGAAGACCTCAAGTCAAATGGTGAGGTCAACAGAAACCCCATGCTGTACATGCCCATTCTCTATCACATGCTACAGCAACAACTGCCAATCAGCTACGGGTTGGTCGACAAAACTACCACGGGACCAGTTTTAGCAGACCAAGAGGAGACAAGCCACCCCAAAGTGAGCACAAACAAAGCCCAATGCCACTACGGTTAGCTATCCCACTCAACCCACTCAACCAGACCATAGTTAGTTGCTCACCGAATATGAGGATCGCCAGGTGCAAGCATTCTTACACCGATAGTACCACCTCGAGCACTTTAATCCCTAAGCCAAAGGGTGTACAACAAGAGCCCATCCTGATTGATGATCTCTCGGGAGACGAGATGGTCATCATTGGCCTCCACCCAGGAGCTTAGTTGTTCAGGCAACCCCCTATGTGCCCTAGGTCTCATAGCCCACCCATAGGAGACCACCTTCTTTGTAACCCCCGGCTCCTCCTCTCTATGGGCAAGCCTCACTGAATTCTGTAGTGCACCCCATTATCAGATACCAAATGGGTATATCCACATGATGCAACTCTCCCGTCCCTCTAGCCTCCAAACCCTTGCCGCCCACCCAATTTTGCTTAACTTCCAGGCATAATGTTAGGTCATCATAGAGTCCATAAATTATTTTCCAAACCGAGGAACTCAACCCATGGGTCTACACTCCCAATAGTCTTCAAGTTGACATCAATTGGATGTAGACCTACGGCCGAGCTTTCACAATACAAATATAAGGGAAGCTCATGGCTTATCACTCCACTGCATACCATCCCCTCGTCATAATTATTCTCTACAATCAGGTGCTGCAAGCTAGACTCCAAGAATCACTTGAGTCCTTGGTTAGAAATTTTGATACAATCCACATAGCATACCCCGAGGAAGTAGCTGAGGAGGAGGGTCAAGAAGCCATAGCCATAATTCTTATGCCCCACCTGCTGAGCTACCATTGATCCTGCCCAACCCACCTAGCAAGCCACCCAACCTGTCCCACCCCTCTTCCTCACACAAATCTTCTCGAGTACTCTTCATAGCGTAGTAAGGGACCTCCCAATCCATCTCATCTACCCCCTCGGTTGACCTCTTCGACAAAGCCTTCAATACGCTGATTAAGTCAGACCATTTTGTATATATGCTCACCGACATGGCACCCATAGGGACAATGCATGAGGAACTAATGCCAATGCAAGATGATGATGTTCCTCCATCTCCTCCCTCCTCCTCACTGGAAGATGTACAATGGAGACCCAACCTGCAATCATTCCAAGAACTACCTGACAGTGCACTCATGCACCACTAGAAGAAGCTCGGGGGGTTCACTATGTATAAACCCTCTATATCACGTGTGTTCAAGGCCTATTTGTAAAATCCATTATCTGTAATTTTTCCATTAATAAAATGTACCCCTTTTCTATACGAATCTATAAAAATTTTCCAAAATCATTTTAAAAACTCCCTTATGTAAATTAATTTTTGTAAAATTTAGATATTAAAAATTTCCTTCTGTTGAACTCACGTGATAGGGTTACATATGATGACTGACCCCCCCAAGAGAAGAAGCAGCTCAAAGGATCTTGCCTCCACCTCTATGAAATCCTAGAGGTGTTGCCCCTTATGTAGTTCGTCACCCAGTCCTTCAATGATTGGCAGCACACACGAGGATGTTACCACCTCTCCCTTGATGCTCTGATCCCCCTCACTGATGCCGATGCCAGTCTCCAATCTTGTTGGCGCATCCCCTTCTTAAAAAAGGAGCAATTTTTGCACTACTACCATAGTGCCCACATCGATTGATGGATCCACCCCTTGTACATTCCCATGCAACATCGATGGACTTGGGACGAGTTCCGCAAGCTCCAGCAGAAGGACCCCAACATTTTGTACAATTTTCCAAAGTACAATTTTTTGAAAGAGATGACGCAGGAGGGATCTTGCTTCCACCTCCAATTCTTCAATGACACCTACGACTCCGTCCCTGTTCCTACAGTTGTAGCAGTGGTCCACTTCAATTGCCTTATTCTCTTACTCCTCCATGATCTCTATGCCCACAGTCGGCCGATTGACGACAAGCTTCACAATCTCAACAATTAGATTGTCTTCATCCCCAATATCTGCCCCACTCAGTTTCAGGACCTCCGCCTCTACCTCTCCGAGTCTACAATCTCCATGGCCATCACATCTGCACATATGAGGACATGCACGCCACCCATTTTTGGAAATTCTGCTCGTACCTCGACTCACTCCCCACCAATTGGACTGCTACACAGTCCTTTAGATGGTCCTCTCCACACACCTACTCTAGCACAGTTGATCCAAGGGTGGCAGCTTAGTAACAGGGAGGAGGGCATGTTAACACCCACAGAGTACAATGGCAGAATGCATGGTAATGAGCGATTAGAGGTGATTAGGCTTCATGATTTACTTTAATGATTGTAGCCATGGAGGGAGTATAGTTATAGGCTTTACGGGGTTTGAGCCACAAATAACACAAGTGGTTACAAGCCTAACGGGGTTTGAGCCACAAATGGCTCAAGATCCGGCCTCGCCACTTTAGGTTCTCAGCCTAGTATATGGGTTTTGAGCCTCAAATGGCTTAGAACTCGGATGCACAAGGTTAACACAAGTGCTATTTGTTGCTCTTATATGGTTAACACAAGTGCTATTTTTCGACACATGAGAGTGAAACAATAGAGAGATGGAAAGGATAGTAAAGATGCCTTGGCACCCCACAGGCCCAAGAGCCTTATGAATGTAAAGAAAGGGAGAGTGCAAAAAGGAAAAGGGTTGGCCCTCCCTTCAAAATGTGACTTGTATAAAAGGCCAAATGGTTGACTTTGGTCTTCATTGTTGTATGCATAAGTTTGGAATACAAGCTCCCTCTTCTCTTCAAGAGTGTCTTTGGGTGTTCTCTTGTTTCCCTTGTAATGCCTTTGTGTTTGCCACTCCATCACCCTTCACTCTCCTTTCCCCTTCTCCTTCTCCCTCCCTTCTCCCCTTTCTTCTCCCTTCTCCCCCTTCCCTCTTTCTCTCATGGAAACACACAAACACATTGCAACAAACTGGGAGCCGCTTGAGTGACACATGCGGATGGCTCATGCCTTGCATTGATCTCACAAGGAGTAGCTTGGAGTGGAGGCCACATCAACATTCCTTCAAGATCCCCACAACACGTGACTCACCATTTAGATGAAACAAACTAGATTTGATGTGTTATCTCCGTATAGATGACATTCTTTTGTTCTTCTAATGGTTTCATCTCTGTGAACCATTCCTAGTGTTTTGTCATATGAGATGATGCATCACTATAAATGTACCAAGGATCTTGATCTGCTTGTCGACTTGATCACTAAATTCCCATTTTGAATTGCAATAAATGTCTAGAGACACTAAACTTCAGTCTGCAGCATATCCTCACTTGCAAGGAATATATTCTTAGGTTCATTGGCATAATGACTGTGACTTGAATGTCCACCGTGATGATTTCCTCTGCCTCAAAAATTCGCTCGATTGCTGCAAGATTGACTTCCTTGGCTGTATTGTTTCTTGTGGCAATTTTTTTCATAGTGTCCGAACTTATGACAGTAGTTGAACTGAATTTTTGACACGTTGGTGGATACATTCCCTCGTCCTTGGAATCTTCCTCGATTGGAATGATTTCCTATTTGTTGATGCTGATGGTATTGAGGATGATGCTGATGCTAACTTAGTTGCTGATGATGACCACTTTGCTGGAATGATCTACCTCTGCCCCTACCTCTACTTCTATATGAAGCTATGAATGCTTGATCATTGGAATTACTTTTACGTGCGTGAATGGCTTGCATCCTAAGTTCTTCACCAAGTAAAACTTATTGGAGTTCTTCAAGTATCAAAATTTGCCATTGAATGGCAATACTCTAGACTAGATTGTTGTATCCCTCTCCTAGCCCATTTAGGATGATTTGAACCATTTTTGCTAGATTCATGGTCTCTCCTACTGCTACAAGTTGATTGTTGTAACCCTTGATCATCTTGATTACGTAAGCATGATCGGTTTCACTACTATTGCATTTATCTAGTTTCTCGAGTTAGAATCTTGGACGTGCTCTTGGACTCATAGAGAGCTGCAAACATATCCCATGCTTCTTTTGATGTCTTCATTGTGTTGAGCTATGAACATATCCCATGCTTCTTTTGATTTCTTGATTGTGTTGACTTGTCCTAGCATGACATCTTGCACATTCTTCTTGATCATATGATATGCTTACTTGTATTTCTTGTCCAATTATGTCTATGCTTGGACAATGGCAGGACTTGCTACAAGTGTGGACACTATTGGTGTAGCTGTAGATCATGCTATCAAGATCCGTTGGTGCCATGGCAATAGGTGGAGTAGAGCTACTGCTAGCTAGATCGTCCAATGGTCTAGGTGGAGACCCATCGACATACTCCCATTTGTCTTGAAGTACAAGAATGGTCTTCATTTGGTAGTTCCATGTTCCATAATTGGAGTTGTCTAGCTTAGCATGTGCCTCCAAATTGAGGCTGCTAGTCGTAGACATGGTGTAAGAAATGTACTCAAAGTGTTTGTGAAATCACTGTCTAAATCAACTACAAAACACTAATTGTATCAAGTGAAATCTGAACTGTTGGTAGAGATAGAACTACAATATATAATCAAATCTATTACAAGGCTTGTGGCAAATGATGTCAGAAATAGCCAAGAGGCTTTACAAGGCTTGCAATGATGTGCACAATGCCGAAAAATAGCCAAATAGGCTTTATAATGATGGAATGTGTGTGTAAAATCAAATCATGTGCTATCTGCCCAATGATCAGTCAATGCCTCTAAACACTTTGAATTCTGCTCACTGAACTGTGGAATGTCAAGTTTCAAGTAATGTGATGATGTGAAACTGCAAGTGATCGAGGGGACTAACTCTGAGTAGAAACTATTTAGGAATTTTTTGGCATGGCTTCAATTGGCTTCTTTGGAGTTCTCTCTGCTATGGATGATCTACTATACTCTAAAATAGATTTAGACCAACCATCGAGTGATGAAAAAGCAAAAACGAATTCCTTTTCTTTGTTCATTTTAGGTGTTGGGTCAGATGCATCGATGTACGTGAAAGAAGTGGATTTGTTGTCGAGGCTCAAAATTATGCCAAAATGTGAGTGATGTGATGAGTGTGTAGAGCACAAAAAATCAAGCATTTTTTTAATTTGGAGCACCATCAAATTCTTCCTAGATTAAGAGATACGGCTTGATCTATGTGGAGGGGCAAAAAGGAAGAAAATGATGATACATGTAGAAACAGTGCCTTGGGGAGGTGTGCCAGCAGAGCACTGGTGAGGTCGCATCCTGGTTCACCTGCAGCGCACAGCGTGCCTATAGAGGGGTGACTATGCTTGGTAGGGGTTAGTGCCACGTGGCACTACTGACTGGGCAAACTGAGGTGGCCTTCAATGATGTGGCTATTGACTCAACTACTTACATGGTATTCTTGATGATGTGGACAAGTGATGTGGCATTGCGTGTGTCCCATGTGGTAGTCCATGTGGCATTACGTGTATCCCATGTGGTAGTCCATGTGGCAGATGAGGCTGATGATGTGGTAGCATGCCACATGGAGGTTGACTGGTCACAATGTTGATGTGGCAGTCGATGTTGATGTGTCATGTGGACTAGGTATGCTCATGTGGCAATGTTGAGTGTTTGTCGACGTGGTAAGTAAGGATGCCACATGGCCATGGTGATGTGGCAAGCTAGGGCTATTGATGATGTGTCCTTATAGATAAGAATTACCACATGGCAACTCGTTGTCGTGCCATGTGTCATGAGGAAAGATAAGAGGATAAGAGCACTTTCAGATTTGGGGTGTGCCACGTATCTTGAAGAGTACCAAGTGACATAATTTCTTAGATTCCCATCAATGCGATTCTATTTATGTTGAAGGCAAGACGAGGCATTGAAGCATCGTTTGCTTCAGGTGCACTTGCTTCTTTGGAGACAAGGGAGCTGGGCACTAAATGTAGATTTGTTTTGGGTTGTCAACTAATTGGTCTTTGATGGGGCTACTCTGTTGGAGTTTATTGCATGTGTCGATGGTGAGATGGCAATGGCCAGTTTGCTTTGGTCATGCCTTTGCTGCTAGTAGTTCTTGGAGTATAAAGCCGAGAGGTGAAGGGCAGTGCTGTAAGGAGTTCGTTGCTGGGACACAGCTAGCCTCTCTATTGACCCTGATAATTTCGCCAAGAAGCGAGAGTTGGAGGTTGTCCACACTCGATGGGCTATGATTAGGTCTCTTGGTTGTGTCACACCAGATCTCTTAGTTGCGTTAAATTCAAAGAAGCGGTCTCCAGGTAACCCCGACCTCGAAGCATCTTGGCAATCTGGGCCTACCAAGTAATTCTCATGGGTGTTGTAGAGGGCTATAGAGTTGATGGTGGCCCTCTCATAGACATGAGTGATTTGATTTACCAGGTGGGTAGTTCGACCCACTCGGCCTCGTAGACGACCCGAAAGCATTCACCAAGCTCAAGGTTCAAGAATTGAAGAATGGAAGGCTTGTCATGTTCTCAGTGTTTGGTTTCTTTGTGCCTTCGTTCATAATGACTCCCCCCATTGGAATTTGTGGATGTAAAATTTTGGGTTATCTCCTTATGAAGAGTTGTCCTTCGACCATAGAGAATTGTAGGATGTTTGTTCGTACTACTAGACAAGCAAATCTCTCTACTCTTCTTATCTCTCTCTCTCTCTCTCTCTCTCTCTCTCTCCCCTCGAGACACGGAGTTGCTTAATATTATCAACCTCTATTGCATGCTTAATAGTGATGTGATGAAAAGATGGGTGACAAGATACGAGGGTGCAAAGGCAAGAAGACAAGGAGAAAGGGCCCTCTTTCGTGCACACCATGGATCTCGTGTGCCATACCCTCAGCATCTAAGAGCACTTCCAAAGGATATTCATGTGGATTGGCTACTTGACAAAATGGAGTGAGTAGAGAGAGACGAGGGGATGCATATCACAATGGAAGAATGGTAGTATGCTAGGGGATGCATGAGCAAGGTCGGTATATATAATGTTATGCATAAGTTAAGAGCTTTTAACAATTTAGATTGCTTATTTAATTGATTTTGTCTTGGTGTAGTGTACTATGTTCAATGCTATATGGTGTGAGGGCAAGCATTTTCGTACACAACGGATTGATGATAAGAGAAACACACAAGATTGTGGCATCATTGCTAGCTTTGAGGGAGCCAATGGAGCCATGAATGATATTGTGGCATAATCCAAGATATTATTAAGCTTGACTTTGGATGCTTCTTTGTGTATGTTTTGGATGTAAAGTGGTTTAAGGATGTGGTGGAAAGAGGCCCTAATGCAAAAATCAAACACCATGCAAGTGGCTTTGTAACTATTGACTCCACAAAGTTTTGGCAAAGTAACAAGGACACACTAGTACTACCACAACAATGTGAATAGGTATTGTACACACATATAAAAAGACTCACTTTTAAATATTTGATACCTTCGATGAAAGGAAAATAACATGATCGTATTTGTGTTTGAAAAAGGTTGTCTGTCAACCAATGGTGTGGATAATAATAGGTGGTGGCATGTCATACCTATTATGCCACGTTCCAAAGTGATGTATAGTACATTTACTAATATGGAGCGTATGGAGGATGATCATGGCCATGGAGGTGATGATGATCGGGATACGAGAGAGGAGGATGATCATGAGATAGGAGATATAGATATTGAGGCCATTACCAGTGAGGACGAGCCTACGATTGGTGATGCTGATTTCGATGAGCGCATGAGTAGCACAAGTAGTAGTGGGCTGAATGTATTTGTAGATCTCAACACTGGTTTGGATTTTGAAGTAGATAGTTTGGCAAGGGTTTATCTCATTGAGGATGAGATTGAATTGTAGCCCATCATTGATATTGGCAAAACTATTTTACATATTGTCTCATTCTCCTCACCTCACTTAATTTTTGTATATGTGGGTTTGCCAAAAAGCATTGATATTTTTCGTTAAAATTATGTGCTTTGGTAATCATGGGCAATGTTTGGAAAGCAGTGATGTACATTTATCATCCTGTACCAAAATCCCACTTTTTGTATTCTCTGTTTTGCGTCTAAATCCGCATCTAATTCGTAGTGCATACGTGCTAATAGACGCACTAATAGATGCGCAAATAGACATGCTATTAGACGCGCCTGTATTTTCACTATTCTAGCAGTGCCTATAGATGTGCCCACTATTTTGTGCATCTATCAAGCGCGTCTATAGTTGCTTTGTCTTGTCATGAATTAAAAAACAAATAAACATGTTATCGACTAGTAACAGAATCCTATCCTTTTTGCACAATATTTATAAATGAATTTAAAGAGGAAAGACGCCTTACACCCCCATATTTCTTTTCCCCCCACATTTTGTTTTCATAATCAAAGTAAAAGATAAAAAAGAGTGTTGTGGTTTGCTTTAAAAAATGATATCAATTGCTACATTTGTAACAAATGGATTTAAAGAGAAGATAACCACATGACAAAAGAAAAAAAATAAAACAAAAAACATGTTAAAGTCAATGTTGACACACTTCAGTTTGTTGAAACAGATGTCGTGCACCCTCAAACTAAAAGAGACAATCTTCTTCCAACTAGTATCTCTCTTTTGAGTGTACATGTTGTGAGTCCATCCCTTGTAGGTGGTGTTGCTTCTCTCTTAAGTTCCTCGCCACTGCTTGCTATGAAAACAACTATGACTACCAAACCTTGTCAAAAAAGAAAGCTAGATGAAGTAGATTCTCTTTGTGAAAGGAAGGCAAAACTGGTAGAGGTAAAAGAAGAGTACCTGCATTGTGTAGACAATAAGAATGTGCCTGCTTTGCATAAAATGCACAATTTGTGTGGTCCTAAGTTGTGCAAGCTTCTGAAATCAATCTTACAATCAAAAATTGTGTTTTTGATGGGAAGGTGCTGAATAAGTATGGAACCAGCTACATGTTGTCTAATGTGAACTATCAAAGATATTGGAAAGTTGATCTGGTTGATAGGGTTGGTGGCCTAGGTTTCATAACCCTACATATTGACAAGCTCTTTTATGGTGAGTTTGTGAAGTTGTTGAACATAGGTGGCTGTATTAGGTTAACCAACTTCTCCGTTTGTTTTAGAAACCCTACGAATGACAGAGGAACTACCGACTACAACATTGCCTTTGATCCCTTTACTAGAGTCGAGAGGATAGAACCATTTGCTGTTATCCCTGGGGAACCATCTGCCGATACAAGGAGAGGTGTAGGAATCTAGTTAATAAGGGTGAGGGAAATCAACTTCCTTTTCCAACACTTGCTGTCATCGTTATAAAATTGGGGGCTTCATACAAGTAGCGTGACGAGTTGATTGTGGGAGACGGTGATCTACATGAGGATCTTATAACAGTAAGATGTCCTTTTCATTTTAAAAGATTACTAGATCTCTAATTCTTCTTGTGTATGACTCTCTTCAATCCTACATCCCAAATCTAAAACTTTTGCATTGCACTTTCAATCGCATTTGAACAGCTCACTTTTTGGAGCAACCGATGCTCTGACTTTGTCAAAATCGCAAACAAATTCAAAGCTTTTGGACAGGCAAAGTTCATATTGCACAATGTTGGATGCAAGAAAAACACCCTACCTATTGTGTTAAACATGCTTGACATCACCATAGTTGTGCCCGTCAAAGACCAATCGCTCACACCTTATCTCTTGCACGTCTTCACCGCACACATCCAACACATTGGATATGGCAACTAGGTCCACTCCCTTATTGTTGAAGTCAATAGTGTACATTTTTGGTCTTTGATTTTAAAACTCTCACTAAGACCATTTAGAAACTTTGTAAGTGATTGGCACGTTGACACTAATAGGTGTTAACTCAGCCCTTCGCGAGAGTGCATGCACCATATGCAAGGGAAATAAGATATCAAGAGATGGAGATAATGTCTTCTGTTTGACCTGCGACAAAGCATCCTCTATTATCAAAATACCTAAAGTAAAGGCCCTCATAACAACCACCAAAGGAGCACTAATTGATGTCACTTTGAAAGACACAATTGTTGATAAGGTTTTGAGGCTTCCCCAACCTTTTGCAGACTTGCTTCATGGAAATACATCATTGCTGAAGTCCTACTTGTTCAAAAAGAAAGTAGAAGCCCATTTCCTTACAAGCAACTTTGGTTGTGTTACTGGTTTTATTGCCCCCACTGTCGAGGATCTGAAGTGAGGCATGTTCTTGCCTTAACCAGAAGTCTAACTTCTCTTCATGTAGTAAGAGATGTGCTCATCAAAAATCACTTTGTATAAATGGTTTGGTTAGCAATAAAGACTTCTATGGAGTTTGTATTTTCAGAGTTCAAGGCTTGCAATGAAATCTTATATCTTTAATAAAAGTTTACTTTGGCTATTAGTTTGTACGGATCCATTAAAATAGTCTCCTTGCATTCTTGACCAATTGAAGGTATGGAAAATATAGACATTAACACTAATAACCTTCTCAACATCGAATTTGTTGCGAGATATCCAAACAATAATTGTGTTTTGGTCTATATATCATATTTGATAAACTTTCACATATCCACACACTCACTACAAGGCATAGGCCCTTTTCAAACAAAATACTGATGCTTTTTACATTAAAAATTTTTTTAAACGGGCATAAACGTCGCTATTAAAGTCATTAAAAGCGTTGGAAAAGAACGGTCACTATAAACTATCGCTATATAGCGACGCTGATAAACGTCACTATATAGCGACACTGATAAACGTTGCTATATAGCGACACTGATAAACGTCGCTATATAGCGACGATTAATAGAACTAAAAAAAAAGCATTAGTGGGGCAAAATAGGGCCATAGCGAGCCCTTTTTTTCCCCACTAATGTTTTTTTTAAATTACAAAAGAAAGTTTTTTATTACAAAATTTTCCTTGCGGAAAGGGTGATACAAAATCGCTCAAATGAAATGATCGAGCAACAAAAGCATATACATGTCGAACATATACAACATTGTTTGTTACAAAATTACCCTTTCTAAAAGGGTGATACAAAATTGCTCAAACGAGCGGATATACAAAATGACTTACATGGTGAAGTATATGCAAACTGCTACTAATACTACTACTACTCATTCGAATTGTCCTCGTCGTCCTCGTCCTCGTCCTTGTCCTCGTCTTGTTGGCCTGTTCCTTGGTCGTCATGGGCTGCGTCTTCTCCCTGACCCTCATCACGTGTGTCTGACTGTTGAGATATCAAGCTCTACCCCCGATATATCTCCTGGATGACTATCATTTATGTCACCGCCTATGTTAGTTGTACTCGTGGTGTAGTTAGACTACCACATATGTTTTTGGTTTGGGTTCACATATGAACCACGTATTCTAGGGTTTGACATATAGGGTATTTCCCTCTTCTATTGTATTTTTTTGGTTGTTGTGTGCAAAAGTGAAAAAAGGCTTCACCCTCCAACCTTGTGTCCTCTCTCTCTTTTGTGTGTTGTGAAGAAAGCTGAACTTGAGTCTCCTATCTCTCTCCCTTATTCTTTACATGGTATCAGAGCCTTGTTCATGGTAAGGAGCTCAAGAAAGCAAGCCAAGTTTGTGGTGTCCTGGTAAGAGGACCAGTGTTGCTTTCCTATTTCGAGTTTGGGAGCAAATCTCTGCAGGTAGCACAGCCAGAAGTGCAGGAGTGCACTGTTTCAGATTGAGAGGCCCTTCGCGGTGTGGCGAGAGCGCAGTATATGCTGCAGGTGAGGGCGAATTTATTTTTTTGATTTGAGGCCGTTTCGGGGCTCGTTTTGAAGACGGAAGTTCTTCGCAGGCACTCAGAAAAAGGCCCTGTTTTTTGCTGTGCGACCACTGCGCGGCTAGTCGGTGGAAAGGTGCCACAGAAATTGCATCGTATGCCTGTGTGCAGAGATATTGGGAGTTGCAGATTCATGCCTGTTGCCTGTTGATGCCAAATCGTCACTAGGAAGTGACTGTGTGGTGAAATACCACTTTCGTCAGTGTTGCAGATCTGCCCCTGTGAGGCTTTTTGCAGAAGTTTTGCTATTTGCCCTTGTGAGGCATTTGCTGTGTTTACAGGTTGCTATTGCAATTCGTGATTTGTAAAATGTCTGAGAATCTATCTACCATTGTCAGTGAGAAGCTTGACAAGAACAACTTCCAAGCATGGAAGTTCAGGATGACAAACTTCCTTATGGGAAAGGGAGTTTGGGAGTACATCAGTGGTGAAACTGCAGAACCAGTTTTGGGTGCTGCTCCCACTCCTGCTGAATTGAAGGCCTTTAAAGAATGGCATGAAAAAGCCAGAAAATGCCTATATTGGCTGTCTGTTAGCATTTCAGATTCTATGATTGTGCATATACAGGATCTAGGGACGCCTAAGGAGGCATGGGATACATTGGTGAAGCTGTATAGCACAAATACCAAAGCACGAAAGATGCAGCTAAAGCAGGAGTTGCACAATGTGCAAAGGAAAAATCTGAATATAAATGAGTATTCCTTGAAGGTGAAAGGCCTTGCAGATTCTCTTGCCTCCATTGGAGCACCTGTTGATGATGAGGACTTAGTGTCCGTGACCTTGAATGGTCTTGGGAAAGATTATGCACAGTTTCGGACATCCATTGGAGTCCGTGAAACATTTCCTGATTTTCAGGAACTTATTGCTCTCTTGCTGAGTGAAGAGCAAAGGAATGGTGGTTCAGCCACCTCAACTTCTCAAGAGACTGCTTTCTACTCGAATACAGGTAGAGGCAGAGGTAGAGGAAGAGGCCGTTTTGGTGGCCGTGCAGGAAATCAGAACCAACAGCAACAACAGGAAAACCAGTCCTATGGAGGAGGACGTGGTAGTTCTAGAGGCAGGGGGAGCCCAAGAGGCCGTGGTTCATGGCAAAGGAACCAGCAAGTAAATAGCAGCACAGAATGCTATTATTGTGGAAAGCCTGGACACAAGGAGAATACATGCTATAAAAAGCAGAATGACATCAAAAGTGGGAAGTTGCAGCAAAGCAACTATGCATCATCAAGTGGGCATGGTGACGACAGAAATGAGCACCTTTTTGTGATGCAGCATATGGTTAACTCCATGTCAGGAGATGCTGCAGTTTGCAATGATGTTTGGTATGTTGATTCAGGTGCCTCTAACCACATGACCAGTCATGGTGAGTGGTTTCATGATGTTAGAAATTTGGATAAGCCAGGTTATGTTGAAACAGGTGATGATACTGCGCACCCAATTACGCAGGTTGGTAAAGTGCCATTGGCTATGCAGGATGGCAAAACGAAGTACTTGGCAGATGTACTTCATGTTCCAAAAATCACTAAGAACCTGGTTTCAGTTGGCCAGATGGTTGAGCAAGGTCTGCAGGTTAGATTTAATCCTGATGGATGCTTTGTTGAGGACTTGAAAAATAAATGCCGCTTGGTTGCGAAAGGCAACAAAAATGGAAGAATGTTCACCTTGGATGTTGATATGCCTGAGGTGAAAGCTGCTATGTTTGCGCATGGGAGAGGTGTCATTGCAGATATTGAGATATGGCACAAGCGCATTGGGCACGTGAATATACAAAGGCTGAAATCTATGCAAACGAAAAACATTGTTGCAGGTTTGCCTAAATTTAGAGTTGAGGGAATGCAAAAGGTATGTGAAGCATGCCAAATGGGTAAGCAGGCCAGACATGCATTTCCCAAAAATGCTAAGGTGAGCAGAAGACCTTTGGAAGTGATCCATTCAGATGTTTGGACAACCAAAGCTGCTTCTATTGGTGGATGCCATTATTATGTGACGTTTATTGATGACTACACTAGGAAGGTGTGGATTTATTTTATGAAGCACAAAAGTGAAGTGTTCAGCCATTTCAAGGCTTTTAAGGCCATGGTTGAAAAAGAGAAAGGTGTGCATATTAAAGTGCTAAGATCTGATGGAGGGGGAGAGTACTTTTCAGAAGAATTTTGTGAATATCTAAAAGAACAGGGAATTCAAAGGAAGTACTCATGCAGGTCTACCCCTCAGCAGAATGGGGTTGCAGAAAGGAAGAACAGGCATATTGCAGAAGTAGGACGGGCGATGCTAAATGAGAAAAACATGCCTGATTATTTTTGGGCTGAAGCAGTAGCAACTGCTGTTTATATTATGAACAGAACCCCCACTGCAGCTGTCCATGGCATGACGCCTGAAGAAATGTATACAGGCCAAAAACCAGATATTTCTCACTTGAAGGTATTTGGTTGCATAGCTTATGTTCATGTTCCTGATGAGAAGAGAACAAAGCTGGATCCAAAGGCAGAAAAATGCATCTTTATTGGATATGCTCTGCACCAGAAAGGGTATCGCTGTTATAACCCTTCCACCCGCAAAATGCAATTGAGCAGAGATGTTGTTTTTGATGAAATGAGCAGCTGGTATGCACCAACTGTTATGGTAGGAGATGCAGATGCAGGAAATGGGAATGCTGCAATAAATGCAGAGCAGCAATCTCAAGCCTTGAGTGGACCCAGAGAGTCCTCTACTAGTGGATCTAATGCATGGACAGGGAGATTGAGATCTAGTGAATCGTCACATGGTAGCCCTGATAGTGTTGTGCAGGTATCACATAAGGGAAAAGAAAAAGTAGACCATGCTCCAGTGTCTGCTGGTAGCTCTCATGTTGATGGAGAGTCAAGCAGCTCTGAAATGAGCCTTGATGAGGAACTTGGGATTCCTTCTGTTGTTACACCTGGTGCAAGGAAAAGCAGGCATGATTTAAAGACTCCTGCAACTGATCCAGTTGTACGGAGGTCCACTCGTATTAAGTATCCAGTTGACAGGCTGAGATATGATGGGTATACAGCACATCACTATGCTTATATGGTCAAGGTTCTAGAGGAGCCAGAGCCCACATGTTTTGAGGATGCAGTAGGGCATAAAAATTGGGAAGCAGCTATGGATGAAGAGATGGCTGCCTTGGATGCAAACCACACTTGGGATTTGATGCCTTTGCCTCATGATAAGAAGGCTATTGGCTGCAAGTGGGTTTACAAAGTAAAGCACAATGCTGATGGGTCTGTTAGCAGGTACAAGGCAAGATTGGTTGCCAAAGGTTTTGCGCAGACATATGGAATTGACTATGAGGAAACTTTCAGCCCAGTTGCAAGGATGGCAACCGTGAGAGCAGTAATTGCTATGGCTGCTGCAAAGGGATGGTCTTTGCATCAGATGGATGTGAAAAATGCCTTCTTGCATGGTGATTTGTAGGAAGAGGTTTATATGATGCAGCCAGAAGGTTATGAGGATAATTCACACCCCGATTTTGTATGCAGGTTGCGCAAAGCCTTGTATGGCTTAAAACAGGCACCGAGGGCATGGTCAGACAAGATAGGGCAATATCTTGTCACTATTGGATTTCAGATTTCCAATTCAGATTTTTCACTTTATGTGAAAAGAACAAACAGAGGGATTGTGCTTGTGGTCATCTATGTTGATGACTTGATTATTACAGGTGATAGTGATGCAGACATTAATGAAGTGAAGCTGCTGTTGAAGCAGAAATTTGAGATGAAGGATTTGGGAGAGCTGCGTTACTTCTTGGGCATTGAGGTTATTAGATCCCCGAGTGTGATATGGCTGCTGTTGCAAAGGCAATATGGTTTGGACATGCTGTCCAAATATGGGATGACAGGTTGTAAGCCTATCTCTGTTCCATTGGAGCAGAATGTGAAGCTCAATGCAGAGACAGGTGAGCTTCTTGAAGATATTACTATGTACAGGCGCATAGTAGGTAGCTTGATTTACATGACTATAACCAGACCAGATTTGAGCTATGCTGTGGGGCTGGTGAGTCAGTTTATGCAGGCACCGAGGAAGCCACATTTGGATGCGGCTAGGTGCATACTGCGGTATGTGAAGTCCACATTGCATAATGGACTGTTTTATGAAGCTGGGTGTGCATTACAGGTACATGGATACACAGATGCTGACTGGGCTGGTAGTGTCTCAGACAGGAGATCTACTAGTGGTTTTATGTTTTCCCTTGGGAGTGGTGCCATCAGTTGGAGCAGCAAGAAGCAGCCAACAGTTGCCTTGTCGAGCACAGAGGCTGAGTACAGGGGTGCAGCAATGGCTGCATGTGAGGTAGCTTGGTTACGGAAGCTACTTGCAGATATGGGACAGTCAATTCATGCAGCAGTTGTCATTCATTGTGACAACATTAGCAGCATCATGCTTGCTAATAACCCAGTTTATCATGCTAGAACGAAACACATTGAGGTGCATTATCACTTTGTGAGAGAGAAGGTTCTAGCTGGTGAGATTGATCTTGTCTATGTCAGCACTGAGGAGCAGGTGGCTGATATTTTTACGAAGGCATTGGGTACCGAGAAGCTTCGCAGATTTAGGAGCTTGCTTGGTGTACGTGAGATGGATTTGAGCTTGAGGGGGAGTGTTGAGATATCAAGCTCTACCCCCGATATATCTCCTGGATGACTATCATTTATGTCACCGCCTATGTTAGTTGTACTCATGGTGTAGTTAGACTACCACATATGTTTTTGGTTTGGGTTCACATATGAACCACGTATTCTAGGGTTTGACATATAGGGTATTTCCCTCTTCTATTGTATTTTTTTGGTTGTTGTGTGCAAAAGTGAAAAAAGGCTTCACCCTCCAACCTTGTGTCCTCTCTCTCTTTTGTGTGTTGTGAAGAAAGCTGAACTTGAGTCTCCTATCTCTCTCGCTTATTCTTTACATGGCCCTAGTGATCGCTCACCTCCGGTGATGGGATGCTCGAGCTTTGACCCTAAGAGTGAACCATATAAATTGAAAATTAGATTGGAACTTAAAGAATAAAACAATTTAAAAAGTGAGATTACAAGTAGGAGTAGACTTATACCGTGCGAGCAGCCACCTCAGCCCAATCGACTATTGCTCCCATTGCCTCTTGCTCAATAAACCACGGCTTTGATCCTATGCGAAATGCACATCGCGTCTTTGCATCTGTAGGAAGACGACCCATCGCAGCTTGCTGTGGATCCAATTTACGAAAGTTAGAGTTAGATAAAGTGCATGTAATATGTAGTAACACAAATAGAACAATACATTAAATGAGAAGAAGTAGACTTACCACAATTGCCTCGAATGCCAAGCGTCTGCTTGCACCAAAGTGCGAAGTACCTACGATGTCCAGCCATCTCTTCGTAGCCCTCCTCTGACCCTCGAACATTTTGGGATGGTCCTTATTCTGCTTCTTGAAGAACTTCCAATCAGCTTTGTCTACCCAGCTGGGTTTAGCCATCCCCTTTGCGATGGAAGTACGCAAGGTTGATCTACGATGCTTCAAGACCAAACCCATGCGCTCTCGCAAATAATCCTCATTAAAATCCCAATTTGGTGGGTTAGAGTATTTTTGTTTTAATTCATTGATGACCGCCTGCTTCTTTTGGTCATCTTGATACCGCTAATCGGTAGCAATGCCGCTCTTGAAGTGATGGCTCATCAACCCTCATGGTGGCCATCACTACTTTTCCCTTTCTATATTTTATTATCTCTCCGGTAGCCGTGATTTGATAGGAGAGATCCTCATTTGGGTAAGGAAGAATAATGGTAGTGGCAAAGTCAGTGCGAGTGGAAGCTATGCGAGCGCTTCCGGAGCGAGGAATAGCAGTGGGAGTAGGAGAGAGCAAGGGACCTGACTGATACTGTGTCTCCGAACCAAGTGCATAAGCATAAGAGAAGGAGACATATGCTCATGCTTATGCTTATGCATAAGTATAAGAGCATGAGCATGAAAGAGGAAAAAGATGGGGGAAAAGAGGAGAAAAGAGAAGAAGAGGGGGAAAGAGAGAAGAAGAGGAAAAGGAAAGAGAGAAAAAGAGACATATGCTCATCTTTGGAAGAGAAGAGGAGGGAAAAAAAGATTGAAAGAGAAGGAAAAAGAAGAGGGGAAAAGAGATTGAAAGAGGGGAAAAAGAAGAGACAGAAGAGGAGAGAAGAGGGAAAGAAGAGGGAAGAGAGGGGAAGAGAGGGTTCCTACGCCCATCACTGCAGCTAGCGCTTAAGGCGCTAGCTGCAGGCCAATGCAAATAATAAAAATAACAAATGGAAAAAAGAGGAAGCACTTACCTGGAATAGTACGTTTCGTTCAGTGTTTTGTGGACTACAAAAGAGAGGAAACATACCATTTTTCAAATAAGATGTTAGAGGAAGGAGGAGATTACAGAAGCAAATTCTCAAAGAGATTGGATTGAGGAGACAAGGAGAAATAGAAGAAAGAGAATTACAAAAAAGACTAGAAGAGGTGAGTCTTCTTTCTTTCTTGAAATCTTGTTTTTTGTTTCAATCCTTTGAAATCAAGCATGAAGACTAGTACACAACTTTAGCAATACAAGGAGAAGCACTCACAAAACAAAATCTCACAAAAAGCCTACCTATATTGTTCAAAGAGACTCACCTTCTTGAAAAACTTCCTTTCAAGAAACCAAAGAGGGAGAAGGGTGGAGAGGGAGCACAAGTGTTAGGAGAGGGGTGAGTAGTGGTGAGGAGTGGAGAATAGAGTGGGAGGTCATCAGAAATAGGTCGGAGGAGAGATTTCTAATTTGCTTACAATAGAAATTAGAGATTGCTAAAGAAAGCACTGCGTGTCACATCGATTTTTGAGTTTTAACCCACAGCATCGCTATGTAGCGACACTGGTCAATCGCTATATAGCGACGCTTTTAATTAAAAGCATCGCTATATAGCGACGGAACAGAGCAAATCATTTCAATCCTTTGAAATCAAGCATGAAGACTAGTACACAGTTTTAGCAATACAAGCAGAAGCACTCAGCCTCGGTAGAAGACAATGCCACTGTTGGTTGTTTCTTACTGATCCAAGAGAAGATACCAAACCTAAAGAGAAGCAATATCTAGAAACTGGCGCCAAGTGCATGCTTCGAGAAAAGTTGTCCTCTCGAAAGCAACGTGGATCCTCTCTACGAGGGAGGAGGCAGTGGTCAAGGTGAAGATTGCCTCTTTTCAAACACCGATAGGGTACATGCATTGCTTGAAAGGAACATTTCAAAGGACAATAAGCTTAGTGGGCTCAAGCTCCATGATTGGCACAAGGTCTTACAGGTATTCTAAGCTGTAGAATTAGTGTACCGATAATCGTGATGCATTAGCGTAATTATGATTATGTTATATTGTTGACATGACCTCGACATGACTTCTTTGTTGCTTTGATAGTTCATCCTCCCAATTATAATAAAAGGGTGCTTACAAGAAGATGTTAGAAATGCTATATTCAAGATCAGTGGTATTGTGAGGTATGCTTACTATCAAATTGCATTGATTGCATTTTCTTCAATTTAAGCTGATTAATCTGTAGACTAATTATGAAAATATCTTACATGGACATGTGAAATAGGTGGATATCTCAAAAAGAGATCTCCATATCGAGCATCGAGAAGGCTAGGGTGGAATCCATCGAAGCCGTATGCTTGCTTGAGAAGCACTTTCCCTCAAGCATTATGACAACTCAAGTCCACTTGCTTGTGCACATAGTTGATGAGGTGGCTATTGCAGGTACCGTTCATAGTCGATGGATGTTTTTTCTCGAGCGGTTTATGAAAACTTTGAAGGGATTTGTAAGACAAAGAGCAAGACCAGAAGCAAGCATGGCAGAGGGATGGCTTGTGCAAGAGTCATTAGTATATATCACGGAGTTTCTTGCATCCATAGATCTCGATATGCCGCAAGCTTGGCATAACAAGGATGATGATCGCATCATTGGCGAGGTTTCCCAAGGAAAAGGGATTGAAAGAAAGATGAGCGAAGAGCAAATGGAGAAATTCAATAAGTTTTGTATCCTCAATAGCCCTGAGATGCAGAAGTGGATTAAGAGATATGAAGTGGCCAAAGCAGAAAGAATAAATGCAAGGACGAGATTCAGAGTAATGTACAGGTGATCGCAACCATATCC
The DNA here is from genome assembly GCF_047967505.1 of Dipteris shenzhenensis. Taxonomy (NCBI): domain Eukaryota; kingdom Viridiplantae; phylum Streptophyta; class Polypodiopsida; order Gleicheniales; family Dipteridaceae; genus Dipteris; species Dipteris shenzhenensis. The sequence continues at coordinate 4,845,280 of NC_141624.1, read as the reverse complement.
ATGGGATCTGGCTATTCTCCCCACTCACATGTCACTTGATTGGCTACAACTAGCTCCCCGTAAAGCCGAACGCGATGGAGAGACAATAAACGAGCGCGAGCGAGAGTTATCATCTGGATGTATGATGCATGTAAGTTTCTTACCTCTTGACATAATTAATTATTTGTGGCAATATACACTATAAAATAGATGCATCTTCATTGTTTTAATGATGCTCTTTTACAGTACAAAAAGTACAATGCATTATGGTCATATGGACGACATTTTCATGTGGAATGCATTGATTCAAAGAGAGTCACATATGATTGTGGAGTCATGGCTAACTTCACACAAGATAGCCGAGCAAGTGCTTCGGATACCAATCTTCTCTCCTCACAATTGGATTATTGTGGAACCATATGTGGAACCATACGCGAAATCTATGAAGTTGATTTCAGACGATTTAGTATTTTCATTCTTGATGTAAAATGGTTTAGAACTATTTACAATGGTCCCCATGCGACAGTGAGGAAAGATAGTAGCGGTTTCTTTGCAATAGAATCCACCAAACATTGGACTGATGAAAGTGATACTTTTGTTCTTCCCAAGCATTGTGAGCAGGTGCATACTAATGATTTAATTAATCGAAGCTTTCGTTTTTAAAGATCCACTGATACATGTACTCGAGCATAATTTCATATATATAATTGACGACATTTGGCACCCATCTTTAATATAGGTGGTTTTTCATCCGGATCGTTCTGATCCAAGATGGTGGTACGTGATCCAAGTTGCACCACGAAGTAAGCAAATTTTTGAAGATAGAGATGTGGATATGGAGATGCCACTACCAATGCCGGATCCAATTGATCCCGATGAATCTAGCAAAGAAGATGAAGATCACAATATGAGCCAAGAGAAAGATGCGCATAATGACATCGCACGAGAGAAAGATGGGGATCACGATATTGAGGAAGAAGACAACGATCATCAAGAATCACCACACTTTATTGAAGAAGATGATCAAGTACTTTTAGGTAAATATACGATGCTAGAGTACTATGATGATAAATTTTGCTCAGGAAACATCGACCAACAAGACGGACTAGTAAATGGAACTGATGGAGTTTTTAAGACAACTTCAACATCCATCGGGAAGGACATAGTGTGGATATTGTTCCCTTCAAAGACATTGGCATGCGAGCACACCAGCAAAACATCGATGCCTATGAAAACAACATTGCAAAACAATGGAATCCTATCTTTAGATTTGTGAAAGAGGTGCAAATAGGACCTTCAAAAATAAGCATCCTCACTTGAGAACAATTTCCTATACAAGCGGCATCTGCAAGAACAATACACCGCACACAAGGCCTCACATTGGAAAGACTCACTTTCTCACCAAGGAGTATGAGGACACGGGCTAGCATACACAGCACTATCTCAAGTAAAGGACATCGAAAGGTTGTACTTGGTAGAACCAGTTACAAATGAAAACTTCCACGTCGATAGAGATGTACAAGATGAGATGTGTAGACTCAACATGAACGCAACTTAATTAACGATAGAGAACTCCCATTAGCAACAAAGACAAAACAAACAAATTTCGCTAGGGTCACTAAACACAAGATCGCTAGCAAAATACATTGTGGACATTGAAGGGACCATAAAGATAATGGATTGTTGTGTCATTTGTCTTCAAGAAACAAAGGCAAGACATCAAAAGCAACTAACACCACGAGGATTCATTGCAATTGAAAATTTTTTACACATAGAACAATGCACACTTGTCCGGGAAAACTTGCTAATACATACCTGTTGAGACATGCACGGAGCAGGGAGTAGAAATCACATCCATTACCACAACAATTCAAGACAAAATTTACCAATTTAATCTTTAATATATACAGACCGCCTTCTCAAAGATATAACATGTTCTTGACATATCTTCATAAAGTCATAATGACCAACAAAAGACCAAACTCATCGACAATACTTTTAGGAGACTTCAACATAGACATGGGCAAAACATAACCCGCATCCACAAACTTGCAAGCTCTCATGCAATCCTTAGGGCTTTAACTACACCTCCACAAGCCCACAACTATCTACGGTTCACATTTGGATCAAATTTGGAGTGACTTGAAGGCAGAAAAAATACACACGGAAATATCGCACGCTTATTGGACTAACCACTCTATAGTTTTCACGTACATTGAATAGACCTTCGCCGGCAAGCTTTGCCCAAAAAAAATGGGGAGACAAGCACTGCACATCCATTACTTTCTCTCAGGAGAAAAAAAAATTCACAAGAGAATATAAGCCAAGCAGCCCTCTGGGAACCCCAACTTGTCTTAAAAACGTTTGTTATCCAAAAAAATATGATTTAAACTTCTTAGAGATCTTTAAAATGCAAAGTGTGCACTTTAAACATTGAGGGCGAAGGCTATAGTTTCACGGTAGAAGGAAAATACTCTACGGCGTCATTCACTTTTCCATGTGGAACATACTTGTTGGCCTATTTTATATACAGATACCGGGCATCGATCGTGGTAAAAGTTGCATCTTCTATAGAGAATATGTTTCTTCAAGGCGATAGCAAATTGTATAATATGCTTGGTTTTCTCACCTTGTGCCATATTGCTTTTAGCTCAACTTCTATATTCTATTATCCATTCCTCGTAGCTTTTGTATCAGGACGATCGCCATACTAATGCTCTTCTATATTCTGTTTTTCATTCCTCGTAGTCTTTGTACAAGGACGACCACCATGAAAGAAATAAGGGTCGTATATGCCGTGAAAATCAGCGCACCACCGTGTTTCGCTCCAAATGTTGCGACATCTAGATATGCATCGAGAAAATTGTACGTGGAAACGTATGCTTCCTTGCCCATCATAGAGTACAGCAGCCGAACAGGCATCAGCAACCGTTGATATGCGAAGGGCAGCCATTGAGCGAAGCCCAGGGCATCAAATGTAGCATCCAAGAACCAATCACTGTGCACTGAAGCTACTACACCGTCCACGATTATAGTGCCACTCATGGTTAAAGGGTTGTATAAGCCTTGCATCCTTGCTGCAAATATCTCTGCACAAGCATACACGGAACTGAGGAGGACCATTCGAAGTATGCATACACGATAATGCAGACTCGCGCTTGCAATAGGGGAAATTAAAATGCGGACGTTCAAATGGAATGGAAGTACGCAATGATGTCAGGAGGTTGTCAAGCATATCAGAGGTTAGGACGTAGGAAAGCAGAGTCAAGACAGAAGTTTACTCTTAACAACATAAGGAAACATTTCGTCCTTTGCATCGTGACCGTGTTCTTGCAGATTTGTAGCCCACAGGATGTCCCCGATCTGGACATCTCGGGCGCGCTTGTATACTGTAGTGTTTTTATGAGATGTGGGTATGAAGTGAAGGTCAGTAAGTCGAATGGTGTTGGAATGGCACGGTGAACTGACTGACTCCGCAGTGATAGCAAGAAACGTGGCTGTGGCATTGACGTCTTTGTGGCCGAAAGCATAGATGTCTTGATAGCTGACGATTCCGCGGCCGCCCAATACAGCTACCTGTAACGTGCAAAGCCAGGAAAGCTATGAATTTGAGAAGCTGCCAAGCCTTGGGTGCAGCCGTGGCATTGGTTATAGAAGGGGAGAGGCATTACTAATAACTAGTGCGCAAACCTGATCACCAAGCTGGAGCTCGGACATACGTTTGAAGGAACCCAGACGAGTTTGGACGGTGGCGTCACCTGCAGACGTCATTTGGAAGGTTGGAATGGACCGATAAGCTGTACGTTAAGGAGGAAACATTCTACGCTCGCGATGAATGTGATCTATTGGGATCTATTGACAAAAATCATTGGGGCTTATTACTGGCTTCACCTGGGAAGCAGCTGCTAACGCAGCCTCCAAGGGCACCAAGGGCGGCACTCACACCCAGGACACCCTCAATGCAAAATGGTGCGAAGGGACCGAGGGATATGCACGCCGTAGTAGATAAGACTCCGGTTACCGCTCCAGTTACGGCACCTGATGAGTGCATCGAAATTAGAATGACAAGGTGAGGGTCGACGTGTAAGTTCTAGTAGGGAAGTCAGAACGATCATGAATGCTTGCCTGCCCCTGCGCCGCTCCCACAATCCAGCAGTTTCCTCGTTCTTAGGAGCTTCCGCTTAGCTGAACCGCCGTTACGCGAGTTGTACATGCTGTTTACGTCTTCTCCAGTAACGTAAACGCCGCAGCCCGTAGCGACGGCATTACTTGAGCAAACGATCTGATTGAGGAATCCAACAGCCGCAATTGCAACAGCAACAGAATTAGTATAATCTGGGCGTATTTGACTAGTGATCAGCGTCGACAGAGTCAGGTTGGAGATGTTAAAGCTGGAGGAAGAACTCACAGCGCTTCTGCGACCGTAGTTGTCGATGAAAACAACCTCAGCGCCGGATGCGTCGCCAGGCGGTGCTGCGAGACAGCCGCATGTTGCTTCGACCTGGATGGATGTGAGCGCAAACTGTGAGGGACACAAATTACGCTAAGCGTAGCAGCTGCCTGCCGAGAAAATCATCCGTATAACGAGGTCAGGTCTCTCTCTCACCTGCAATGTCAAATGCTCGGAGGCGCCCCAGTTGTTGCTCACGGAAGCCGTGAAATTGCGGCTCCCAGTAGCAACGATCTGTTGGCAAACAGAAACAATGTAATCTGAGGCCACCACTCCCCAAAGCAACGCAAGCGTGCTGGGAGGCAAGAGCGAAGTGGCAAGGTGGTTGGGAACGGTAGCGATGAAAGTGTTGGGGCGAGAAGTAGCAGCAGGGGAAGGCGGGGTGGTGGCAGAGATGGCAAGGTGAGGGAGAGATTCTGAACGAATGTATTGAAAAAGCAGCAAGAGTTGAAAGGTATTTATGTAAGCTACGATGTGCAGGAGAGTAGGAGTTCTATTGCTATGGCTCTGCATTTCGTCACAATCAAGGCTCAAGATACATCCACACTTATGCAATTTTGATATACATATAGCTTCATGGTCGAAGAAGCTTGCAATTTTCTTATATATAACTCTTGGCAACAAGTCAATTTTGTCATATATATAGCTTGATGATTGAAGCAATAATTCAAGCTTGCAATTTTGTAATATATATAGCTCTTGGCAACAAGTCAAGGATGTTGATGATTTTGGAATATATATAGCTCGGAATATATATAGCTCTTTGCAGCAAGTCAAGGATGTTAATGATTAAAGGAATCATTCAAACTTTGCATTCCCAAGGTCTCGTTGCCTTGCTAGAGTGGAAATAAAGAGCACTCTTTACAATATAACTCAAGGCTACACCACCGATCACACAAATAGACCCATGATGGGAACGCACACATTACAATATATCTCAAGGCTACACCACCGATCACACAAATAGACCCATGATGGGAACACACACAAATAATAGACTTATCATGGAAACACCCAATTGCAACATACTCCTTTCCTTGTGAAGGCATTCTTGCAAGGAAAATTCCCAATATGAGTAAGGAAGGAGCTAGTAGGCTATGTGACAATTTCTTAACATTGGATGGCTACTAGTTGTAATCTACTGATAACTAGAGCCCCTTGGTGCTCTCCAATTCAATGCTAGGCTAGCAAGAAATTTGAACCCCTCCTTGTGCATTATAGTCCATGTTGATACACAACATGTGATTTCCTTTTGCCAATTTCCTTTTGCCAAAAAATAGACACCAAGAACAAGAAGAAGGGAGGAAGAAAAGGACAAATATACATAAGGGTGGAGTTAGGCTTGTCTTATGGTAAGGAAGGATCATAAAACATAATGAATTTGAATAGTATATGGTTAAGACTTAACGAAAAGTTTCATTTATCAAAGCTCTTCACCTTCTCAATAGCTCAGTAGAGAAAAAAGGGGCATTATGTACACAGTTCCTTGGAGAACGATGTGCCTCTAAAAGGCACCAACCTTGAAAGTCAAAAATATGATTTTCAAATGAGTTCCATGTACGCAAGACTAATCATCAATTTGAAAAGCCTAAATATGATTTGCAAATGAGTTGCATGCACTCAACTCTAGTTCCATGCACTCAATACTCGTAGAAGTTCACATCATTTATTGCACAAATAGTTTAAAAAGCATGGTTTGTTGAAGTAACATGTTTGAGTTTATGAATGATTCCCTCCAAGATCACACAAGTTGTCACTTGTACCACACGCAATAAATTTTTAATTGAAATCAGCCCAAATAATCATCAACATGGCACACAATACGATACCTTTTTATGACTCAATTCTCCCTCTACAAGTTAAAAGTCCAATGTACACTTTTCAAAATAGCTCTACACACGCAACACTAATAGGATGCCAAAACAATTATTAATTATTTAGTTTGACTAGTATACCTTATTGCACATATAATATTCAATTTTCAAATGGCTCCCTAAAAGGTGGCAAAATTGAAAGCTTTGCTTACTTAATGATTCATGTATTCATACAAGAGGATATGCAATTAGTTAATTGAGAAATCAACCAAATAGTTGAAAATCAAACATCAGTACTCAACATATGGTGCAAGACCCACTTTCCTCTGTACACATAGGGGATGTTTCCTTATAACCAAGTAAAAAAAATGTAAAAATTTGGTAATAATCTTAAGTAATATTTCAGAATGTCATATTCATCTATTTGAGCATTACTTTCAATTTTCATTTATCGCCTTAAAGATCAATATGAACTAAAAGAAGTACGCAATAGTCCTAGCAAGTGGAGATATGAATTGAAAGTACATGTTAGTCCTAGAAATTCTTAGATCAAATGTGATTTACATTAAGAGTCTCATAAAAATCTAAGACTAGACATCTAACGCCTCGTTAGATATTTCCAAATATTTTTGACATTTGAGAGTGATGCTTAGGGGGTCACTATGTATAGACCTCCTATCTCACATGTGTTCAAGGCCTATTTGCAAAATCCCCTATCTAAATATTTTAAAAAATAAAATGTACCTTTTTTAATACAAATCTATAAAACTTCCCAAATCTTTTTTAAATAATCCCATATCTAAATTAAATTTTGTAAAAGTTATAAATAAAAAATATCCTTCTATTGAATTCACGTGATAGGGTTACATATGATGACTAATACCTCGAGGACGTATGTTGCTCTTAACTTGGTGAACAAATATGTCATTGCCAGCTTGTTAGTCTACATGATGCAAGACGGGATTGACCATGTTCGAAAATGCTTGCCCTCACGCCATATAGCATTGAACACAGTGCACTACACCAAGACAAAATCAATTAAATAAGCAATCTAAATTATTGAAAGCTCCTAACTTATGCATAACATTCTATATGCCGACCTTGCTCATGCATCCCCTAGCATACTCCCATTCTTCCATTGTGATATGCATCCCCTCGTATTTCTCTGCTTTCTCCATTTCGTCAAGTGGCCAATCCACATGAATATCCTTTGGAAGTGCTCTTAGATACTAAGGGTATGGCACACGAGATCTGTGGTGTGTACGAAAGAGGGCCCTTTCTTCTTGTCTTCTTGCCTTTGCATCCTCATATCCTGTCACCCATCTTTTCATCACATCACTATTAAGCACACAATAGAGGTTGATATTATTAAGCAACTCCGTGTCTATTACTTTGTTGTGTCCTTTCCCTTGAGGCACAATAGAGGTCATCCTAATTAGGTCTTCATCATCTCTCCATAGTCGTGGGAGAGAGCTATCCACATCAACAAGAAACTTAGAAATATATACAAGTGACTCTTGTACCAACCAACCCTCGGCCATGCTACCTTCGGGTCTTGCATTTTGTCTCACGAAACCCTTCAAGGTCTTCATGAAGCGCTCGAGGAAGAACAACCATCGTGCATGTATAGTACCATATATAGCAATCTCATCCACCAAATACACTATGAGATGTAGTTGGCTTGTGAGAATAGAACGTGGAAATGTCTCCTCCACTAAACAAACCACCTCCACTGACATAACTTGAGCATTCTCAAGTGTGGTGGGATCTATTTCCTTTGAGCTCACATACCTAGAAATGAAAAAGTACACCATATTAGCAATATGAACACCTTGCATGGAGCGTTGATACGCATCACATTTTGTATCATGTAAAGTACCTCACAAGCTCGCCCATCTTGTAAATACAACCCTTCACATCCTTCGCACTACGAGGAATGCTAGTAGGTAGTATGAACTGAACACATGAGGAATGGTTGATTAGTTGCTTCTAATTCACTCACAAATTTGAAAGGAAAAAGATATTATGCACATAAAATACTTTCTTGGAGCATCTGATGCCAATCATGAGATTTCAAGCCATATAATTGCTCTACACACACTACTACACACGAATCCTATTGTGATGTTTACGTACCGACGTGAGACCGATGTTAAGCGCCCGTGTAGCGTTAATCGTCGGTAGGAAAAGCGAGTTCCATAAAGCGTCGCTATATAGCGACGCTTGCCAAAAGTCGCTATATAGCGACTTTTAAGTGTCGCTATATAGCGAGACTGATATACTATTTTATAGCGACGTTTTCTTGAGAGGTTTTTTTTTCCATATAGGCCTTGAAAGTTAGTTTTCTCCAATGACAAATTTTTTTAAATTTTCATACATGTTTGATCTCATAGAGAATTAAAAAATGAGAGCATGTACATCAAGCCTTTGAAGCTCATATATTCATATCCAAGTTTGAGATGAAAAAAATCAATTAAGAGCATTTACATCAACTGTTTCATCTTGAGCCAAGTCTAAGGCACCAAACAAGTCTACTCCAACTCTATACCGAGTTGATATCCTATATCATCATTGTATTCTAGCATCGTACGTTCACCTAAAAGTATTTGATCATCTTCTTCAATAAAGTGTGGTGATTCTTGATGATCGTTGTCTTCTTCCTCAATATCGTGATCTCCATCTTCCTTTCGTGCGATGTCATTATGTGCATCTTCCTCTTGGCTCATATGGTGATCTATATCTTCTTTGCTAGATTCATCAATTGGATCCGGCATTGGTAGTGGCATCTCCATATCCACATCTCTATCTTCAAAAAATTGCTTACTTCGTGGTGCAACTTGGATCACGTACCACCATCTTGGATCAGAACGATAAAACCACCTATATTGAAGATGGGTGCCAAATGTCGTTGAAGCTGATGAGATCGGGCTGGAGCTTTGGGCGAGCAATATGGAAGTATGAAATCTAGTGGGCAAGAGAAGGAAGACGCTGATGAGTGTTGTTTGGCTGAAGAGTGAGGAAGAACAGTGCGTAAGAAGAGGCTTTGTATGACACCCCAGAGGTACTACAATTGCAGCAATTCGGCGACAGTGGAATCTAAGTCTCATGATCCCTATAGGCTACTTTCACAATGATCTCATTTTGGAGGATGACTTAGACATTCTCACACTAGACACCCACCCAATACTTTTCAATTTTATGACTTGGTATCACATCCTTAGATATTTCACCCTTTTTTCAATTGATAGGCCTATTCTAGAACTTTTTAGGCCCAGCAACTTGCAAGACATACCCTACAATCCACAGTCTTTGACCAAAGGTCTTGGGTGCAATAGTATGGCTGCTAAGAAGTTAAATTCGCATGTAGGCACCTTGCATCCTACAATAGTACATAGTATCAACCTATTGGCAGAATAGTACTATTTAATGGAGTTATGGAAGCCTTGCAAAAAATGCTTGAAACTAGCTTCAAGCAGTTTGATGATTCACATATGGCTTACCCAACTCACCTTTAGGAACTAGATCATGGATGATTTTTTCAAGTTAGTTTCGTTAAGAAGCTAAAATTTTAGATTGGTGTCGATAGTTTGTATGCCCTAATAAAAATAAATTTTGAAACATTCACCAAGATTTGAAACTTTTATGCAAAAAAAAATTAAAGTTTCTCAAGCTTTACATGTTTTCCTTCAAATTTCAAAAGAAAACATATAAAAAAGTACTACATTCTACCAATATTGTGAAACTTTAAAAATTGAGCTTGAAAACTTTCGCCAAGATTTTATATTAATATATAAGCATAGCTTCGATAAAAGCATCCCTGAACTAGATGCAGATACAACTTGGGCAATTTTTAATTCTACCCACCCTACCCCCAATATTCCTATACAAGGCCCCACACCACCCACTGGTCCACAACACCCACTACTACCACCGCCTTTGGCCCCACATCACAACTCTCCAGTTCATAGCATAGCCCCACCATGCACGCACTTTTTGTACTATAAAAGAGCATCATAAAAACAATGAAGATGCATCTATTTTATAGCGTATATTGCCACAAATAATTACTTAATTATGTCAAGAGGTAAGAAACTTACATGCACCATACATCCAGATGATTACTCTCGCTTCGCGCTCGTTTATTGTCTCTCCATCACGTTCGGCTTTACGTAGAGCCAGTTGTAGTGAGTAGGGAGAAGAGCCAGATCCCGTGGATATGGTTGTGATCGCTTGTACATTACTCTGAATCTCGTCCTTGCATTTTTTCTTTCTACTTTGGCCACTTCATATCTCTAGTCAATCCACTTCTGCATCTCAGGGCTATTTAGGATACAAAACTTATTGAATTTCTCCATTTGCTTTTCGCTCATCTTTCTTTCAATCCCTTTTCCTTGGGGAACCTCGCCAACGATGCGATCATCATCCTTGTTATGCCAAGCTTGCGGCATATCGGAATCCGTCGATGCAAGAAACTATGTGATATATACTAATGACTCTTGCACAAGCCATCCCTCTGCCATGCTTGCTTTTGGTCTTGCTCTTTGTCTTACAAATCCCTTTAAAGTTTTCATAAACCGCTTAAGAAAAAACATCCATCGACTATGAACGGTACCTGCTATAGCCACCTCATCAACTATGTGCACAAGCAAGTGGACTTGAGTTGTCATAATGCTCGAGGGAAAGTGCTTCTCAAGCAAGCATATGGCTTCAATGGATTCCACCCTAGCCTTCTCGATGCTTGATATGGATATCTCTTTTTGAGATATCCACCTATTTCACATGTCCATGTAAGATATTTTCATAATCAGTCTATAGATTAATCAGCTTAAATTGAAGAAAATACATTCAATGCGATTTGATAGTAAGCATACCTCACAATACCACAGATCTTGAATATAGCATTTCTAACATCTTCTTGTAAGCACCCTTTTATTGTAATTGGGAGGATGAACTATCAAAGCAACAAAGAAGTCATGTCAACAATATAACATAATAATAATTATGCTAATGCATTACGATTATTGGTACACTAATTCTACTTAGAATACCTGTAAGACCTTGTGCCAATCATGGGACTTGAGCCCACTAAGCTTATTGTCCTTTGAAAATGCTCCTTTCAAGCAACGCATGTACCCTGTCGGTGTTTGAAAAGATGCAATGTCTGCCTTGACCACTGCCTCCTCCCTCATAGAGAGGATCCACGTTGCTTTCGAGAGGATAACTTTTCCCGAACCATGCACTTGGGGCCACAAACGAGACATCCTATTCATAGCACGCAAGTCTTCTCGCACTCCTCTCAAGTCTTTGGAACCAACCAAGTGTGCCCAAATAGTAGCCCCCACATTCTTGAAGATATGCATGGGATCCAAGAGATGATTGATTTGTAACTGACCCCAATAAGGAAGCTCGTGAAAGATCGATAGCCTCTTCATACCAGGAGGAGGTTCCTCTCCATTCACCCTCCAAGCTTGAATCCAGTCACTTGCATTCAAATATGATGGTGGTGGATCAAGCTGACCTCCACGTGCGACCTCCACGTGCGAGATGGTCAAGCGGAAGGTATCGAGCATGACCTTCATAAACATTTTTCCTCATATGTTTGGAGTAGCGTGCAAGCGATTTCAGAGCTGGTCCACAAATAGGACAAGCATGGTACCCACTTGTAACAAGTCCTGCATGTGTGCATGAATGTGTTAGTACAAGACATGCATGCAAAAGAGAGTCATAAAAGCATAATCCCTCATTGTAGATGTAAAGACACAACCACGTACCTGCGCACTCTCCATATCCTGGGTGGTCATGCATGGTCCACATCAAGACACCCCTGACCAAAATATCATTGGTATGTCTAGGAGCTCTGGAAATATCAAAGACCTGCACTCCTCTCCATAATATATGTAACTCCTCTATCAAAGGTGCCATGTACATGTCCATATTTTTTGCCTTGTACTTTCCTAGCACAAGTAGTGCAAGCATGAGGTGTCCCTTTTTTATTGTTAGCCATCATGGGATATTGTAATTCACCACGACTATGGGCCATGTCGACCAAGATGTCAAGCGTAACCCAAAAGGATTCACGCCATCCATGGCAAGCCCAAGATGTAAGTTGCGTGGCTCCCTTGCAAAGTCCGGCCACTGATTATCTATGTGCTTCCAAGCTGCACAATCTGTGGGAATCCTCAATGTGTCATCAGTGGACTGATGAGATGCATGCCATGTCATCAACTCCGCTATGGATTTGTATCGGAACATGTGTTGTATTCTTGCAATGATGGGAAAGTGTCTCAAGACCTTTACCGGTATCCGCTCACCCTCTGCAAGAAATCTCTATATCGTTGTTCCCCACACTTTGGACAACTAGCCAAATCTCCATGCTCACGACGAAAGAGAATACAATCATTACGGCAAGCATGGATGGTATCATAATCCATACCCACCGTTGTTAGCATCTTTTTCACTTCATCTCTTGATGCGGGCATGGTATTTGGTGCAGGCAACATCTTTTGGAGCAACCTATGACAATTCAAACATACATAGGCTTCGAACAATGATGATTCGGTATACACTATCCAAATGATGATTCTCAAAACAAACAATATCCAAATAATGAGTCAAATTAATGCAAGAGCTAACCTCATTAAGGCCGAGACACTTGTATCCAACCACCCATACTTTACTTGTAGATTCAAGATTGAGAGACAAGCATGTAGTTTAGACATCCTAGCACCCTCGTATAATTGTGTTGATTGCAACTCTCGCATTTTGACCTCAGACTCTGATATCACGTGTACATGGGATGTAGTGCCCCTAAAAATGGAATCCATCATGTCGACCATACCCTCGTCATCATCCAGGAGACTATAGTCTTGCTGAAAGTGAGAAGGTATATGCGTACCCTCGTCACCCTCCTCATCCTGTTTTAAGATTTTGTGTAAATATAAGATCTTGTATTTCCTGGTATACAATAAGACTGCGAACTTAAATAGCTTTGACTTACTGATGGTCCATCAACACGTGCAACACCAATGGTGGGTACTGGTTTGGGCTCCTCCCCATACATCCGCAAGTGGCGCATGATAATACGACGTTGATGTCATACTTCTCACTTGCAATGAGTGCAATGATAGTATAACCTCTCCATAAGCCACTTTATGCTCCTGGGCATTGGCGCATCATCGAACGAGCTTCCACTCATCCCTTCCATCTACACTTATAAAATCACAACATAAGTTGCAAGAAAATATATTAACAGTTATAAAATAGCATCTATGAGCTTCTTCATGTTAGAACAAAAAGTGACTTAAAGCATCGCTATATAGCGACTTTTTGCTCTGTTCCGACGTTTTTAATTAAAAATGTCGCTATATAGCGATGCTGTGGGTTAAAACCCGAGACTCCTATCACGTAGCGCTTTCTTTAGCAATCTCTCTAGTCTCTCAAGTAACCAAGGCAATCTCTCCTCCCACCTATTTTCGACGACCTCCCACCTATTTCTGACAACCTCCCACTCTATTCTCCACTCCTTACCCTTCTCCTAGCTCTTGTACTCCCTCTCTACCCTTTTCCCTCTTTGCTTTCTTGAAAGGAAGTCCTTTAAGAGGTGAGTTTATTTCAACAATGTAGGTTATTTGTTTGTTAGCTTTAGTTTTGTGAGTGCTTCTCCTTGTATTGCTAAACCTGTAAACTAGTTTTCATGCTTGTTTTCAAAGGATTGAAACAAAAAACGAGATTTCAAGAAAGAAAGAAGACTCATCTCTTTTTTGTATTTCTCTTCCTTCTCTTTCTCCTTGTCTCCTCAATCTCCTCCTTTCAAGAAGTTACTTTTGTAATCTCCTCCTTCCTCTAACATCTTATTTGAAAAATGGTATGTTTCCTCTCTTTTGTAGGGCCAGTCCACAACACCGAGCGGGACGTACTATTTCAGGTAAGTGCTTCCTCTTTTTTCCATTTATTATTTTTGTTATTTGCATTGGCTTGTAGCTAGTGCCTTAAGCGTTAGCTGGAGTGATGGGCGTAGGAACCCTCTCTTCCCCTCAATCTCTTTCCTTCTTCTCTCCTTCAATCTATTTCCTCCTCTTTTTCCCTCTTTCATTTTCCTCTTCTTCTCTCTTTCTTTCCCTCTTCCTTTCCCTCTTCTTCTCTCTTTCCCCCTTTTCTTATGCTCATGCATAAACATAAGCATGAGCATAAGAGAAGGAGACATATGCTCATGCTTATGCTTATGGATGAGCATAAGAGAAGTAGACATATGCTTATGCATAAGCATGAGCATATGTCTCTTTTTTCCTCTTTTCTCTTTCCCTCTCCTTCTCTCTTTCTCTCCCTCTTTCCTCTTTTCCAATCTCTCTTCTCCTCTTTTCCCCCTCTTTTCCCTCTTTCCTTTCCCTCTTATTCTCTCTTTCCCCCTTCTCTTATGCTCATGCATAAGCATAAGCATGAGCATATGTCTCCTTGCATAAGAGAAGTAGACATATGCTCATGCATAAGCATGAGCATATGTCTCTTTTTTCCTCTTTTCTCTTTCCCTCTTCTTCTCTCTTTCTCTCCCTCTTTTCTCTTTTCCAATCTCTCCTTCCTTTCCCTCTTCTTCTCTCTTTCCCCCTTCTCTTATGCTCATGCATAAACATAAGCATGAGCATAAGAATGCTTATGCTTATGCATGAGTATAAGAGAAGTAGACATATGCTCATGCATAAGCATGAGCATATGTCTCTTTTTTCCTCTTTTCTCTTTCCCTCTTCTTCTATCTTTCTCTCCCTCTTTCCTCTTTTCCAATCTCTCCTTCCTTTCTCTCTTCTTCTCTCTTTCTTTCCCTCTTTTTCCCTCTTTCCTTTCCCTCTTCTTCTCTCTTTCCCCCTTCTCTTATGCTCATGCATAAACATAAGCATGAGCATAAGAATGCTTATGCTTATGCATGAGCATAAGAGAAGTAGACATATGCTCATGCATAAGCATGAGCATATGTCTCTTTTTTCCTCTTTTCTCTTTCCCTCTTCTTCTCTCTTTCTCTCCCTCTTTCCTCTTTTCCAATCTCTCCTTCCTTTCCCTCTTCTTCTCTCTTCTCCTCTTTTTCCTCTTTCCTTTCCCTTTTATTCTCTCTTTCCCCCTTCTCTTATGCTCATGCATAAGCATAAGCATGAGCATAAGATAAGAAGACATATGCTCTTTCTCTTTCTCCTTTCCCTCTTCTTCTCTCTTCTCCTCTTTTCCCCCTCTTTTTCCCTCTTTCATGCTCATGTTCTTATGCTCATGCATAAGCATAAGTTAAGCATGAGCATATGTCTCCATCTCTTATGCTTATGCATAAGACTCCTCTTATGCATAAGCATAAGCATGAGCATAAGAGAAGGAGATATATGCTCATGCTTATGCTTCTTTTTTTTTTCCTCTTTCTCCTTTCCCTCTTCTTCTCTCCTCCTCTTTTCCCCTCTCCTTTCCCTCTTCTTTCTCTCTTCTTTCTCTCTTCTTCCTCTTCTCTCCCTCTTCTTCCTCTTTCCTTTCCCTCTTTACTTTTCCTCTTCTTCCTCTTCTCGTCCACTTCCTCTTTTCCCTCTTCTTCCTCTTCTTTCCCTCTTCTTCCTCTTCTCCTCCACTTTCTCATTTCCCTCTTCTCTCCCTCTTCTTCAGATTCCTCTTCCTCCTTCTCTCCCTCTTTTTCCTCTTCCTTTCCCTCTTTCCTTTCCCTTCTCTTTCCCCCTTCTCTTATTCTCTCTTCTTTCTCTCTTCTTCCTCTTCTCTCCCTCTTCTTCCTCTTCTTCTCTCTTCTCCTCTTTTCCCCTCTCCTTTTCCTCTTCTTTCGCTCTTCTTTCTCTCTTCTTCCATGATATGATGAAGAAGAACACACTTTGGCTACATGCTATGAGGTTGCATGCGTTCTATAAACTCCCTAGTGGACGTGGGATGTGAACATGGAAGTGGAGGAGCAGTTTCAACTCTTGAAGGCAATGACGGTCAATTTTTAACATTGGATATGCCTATCACAGTGGAGTTAATTTCAAAACTTTTCCAATTACCTCTAGATCTCAATGCCTCAATTAAAGCCCTTCTATATATCTCGAATGAGGTGATGATCATGGAATTTGGCCCTTGTGCCCATTCCAAGGGATACTTCCTAGTAAAAAGCACAGGTGGACCAAAGAAAGGAGCGATTTTACTGGTTTTTGGAGAGGGTCTTGCTATTGACCAAATACAACTATATTTCACAAGATAATTGTACTTTGATGCACTATATAGAGGTTGGTAACCCAATAAATTGGGCAAAGTTATTCTATGATAGAATTATGGGGGAGGTGAATAACAAAGACAATTGCCGGAGTTTGGTGCACAATAAATTCTTCTCTCCCTCTTCTTCCTCTTTCCTTTCCCTCTTTCCTTTCCCTCTTCTTCCTCTTCTCGTCCACTTCCTCTTTTTCCTCTTCTTCCTCTTCTTTCCCTCTTTTCTTTCCCTCTTCTTCCTCTTCTCCTCCACTTTCTCTTTTCCCTCTTCTCTTCCTCTTCTTCAGATTCCTCTTCTCTCCCTCT
Organism: Dipteris shenzhenensis; assembly: GCF_047967505.1. Lineage (NCBI taxonomy): Eukaryota > Viridiplantae > Streptophyta > Polypodiopsida > Gleicheniales > Dipteridaceae > Dipteris > Dipteris shenzhenensis. The sequence goes on along the minus strand of NC_141624.1, from coordinate 4,828,516 downwards.
TCTTCAGATTCCTCTTCTCGTCCACTTCCTCTTTTCCCTCTTCTTCCTCTTCTTTCCCTCTTTCCTTTCCCTCTTCTTCCTCTTCTCCTCTACTTTCTCATTTCCCTCTTCTCTTCCTCTTCTTCAGATTCCTCTTCCTCCTTCTCTCCCTCTTCTTCCTCTTCCTTTCCCTCTTTCCTTTCCCTTCTTTTTCCCCCTTCTCTTATTCTCTCTTCTTTCTCTCTTCTTCCTCTTCTTCTCTCTTCTCCTCTCTTCCCCTCTCCTTTCCCTCTTCTTTCTCTGTTCTTTCTCTCTTCTTCCTCTTCTTCCTCTTCCTTTCCCTCTTCTTCCTCTTCTTTCCCTCTTTCCTTTCCCTCTTCTTTCTCTTCTCCTCCCCCTTCTCTTTTCCCTCTTTCTCCCTCTTTTTCAGATTCCTCTTCCTCTTCCTCTTCCTCTTCTTCCTCTTCTCTACCTCTTTGGCTATGCCTATGCTTATGTTTGTTTTTTTATTTTTTGTTTTCGTGTTTGTGTCTATGTTAGACATGGGATCACGTCGCTCATCTGACGAGTATGGACAGCCTCGTAGGAGGAGAGCTCACGATCTATATGCTCCAGAGGACTTTGATTCCTCTCAGGCGACTACCCCAAGGACTACCCCTGGTTCGACTCCTCTTAGACCTAGCACTACGACTATCCCTGGTCCGACTCCTCTTCCACGTAGCACTGCGACTACCCCTCGGGGAACTCCTTTGCTAGTTGCGCATGGCTTTGTCGAGAGTCCCGACCAGTTTGTAGCGCAGATGAACGATGAGGAGGCAGCGAGATTCTTCTCTCTGCTATGTCAGAGGACCTCAGCAATTCGCTCCCCTACACCGACGACTGGACATAGTACCCAACCGTCCCCTCGTGCCCCTTTGACTGAGGGGTCATCACCTGCGCATGCCTCTCGTAAGGGAAGGAAGAGTAGAAAGGGCAGCTTATGTTGTGCTGACTCGAGAGATGTAGACGAGTCAGCACACTCACGTTCCTACAGGTCTCCACTTGGTCCAGAGACACAGTATCAGTCAGGTCCCTTGCCCTCTCCTACTCCCACTGCTACTCCTCACTCCGGAAGCACTCGCATAGCTTCCACTCCTTCTGACTGTGCTATCATCAGTCCTCCTTACTCATCAGGGGATCTCTCCTACGCTGCCGAAGAGATAATAGAAGATAGAAAGGGCAAAGAAGTGATGGCCACCATGAGGCGGTTGATGAGCCATCACTTCAAGAGTAGCATTGCTACCGATTGGCAGTATCAAGATGACCAAAAGAAGCAGGCGGTCATCGATGAATTAAAACAAAAATACCCTAACCCGCCAAATTGGAAGTTTAATGAGAATTATATATGAGAGCGCATGGGTTTGGTCTTAAAGCATCATAGATCAACCTTACGTACTTCCATCACAAAGGGGTTGGCTAAACCTAGCTGGGAAGACAAAGTTGATTGGAAGTTCTTCAAGAAGCAGAATAGGGACAAAATCCCCAATTGTTCGAGGGTCAGAGGAGGGCTGCAAAGAGATGGCTGGACGTCGTAGGTACTTCGCACTTTGGTGCAAGTGGACGGTTGGCGTTCGAGGCAACCGTGGTAAGTCTACTTCTTCTCATTTAATGTATTGTTCTATTTTGTTTTACTACATATATTACATGCACTTTAGCTAACTCTAACTCTTGTAAATTAGATCCACAACAAGCTGCGATGGGTCGTCTTCCTACACATGTAGAGACACAACGCACATTTCGGATAGGAACAAAGCCGTGGCTTATTGAGCAAGAGGCAATGGGAGTGATGGTTGATTGGGCTGAGGTGGCTACTCACATGGTATAAGTCTACTCCTACTTGTAATCTCACTTTTTAAATTGTTTTATTTTTTAAGTTCCAATCTAATTTTTGATTTATATGGTTCACTCTTAGGGGCAAAGCTCAAGCGTCCCATCATCGGAGGCAACCGATCACCAAGGCCAAGGATCAGACACACGTGATGAGGATCAGGGAGAAGGCGCAGCTCACGAGGACCAAGGAACAGGCCAACAAGACGAGGAAGATTCGGATTCGGATGAGTAGTAGTAGTAGTAGTGGTAGTAGCAGTTTGCATTTTCTTTGCCCTGTATGTCATTTTGTATATCCACTCATTTGAGAAATTTTGTATCGCGCTTTCGAAAGGGTAATTCTGTAACAAACAATGTTGTATATGTTCGACGTGTATATGCTTTTGTTGCTCGATCATTTCATTTGAGCGATTTTGTATCACCCTTTTTGCAAGAGAAATTTTCTTATAAAAAATCTATTTTGTAATTACCAAAAAAAAAAAACGATTAGTGGGGCTCAATAGGGCCATAGCAAGCCCTATTTAGCCCCAGTAATCCTTTTTTTTTAGTTCTGTTAATCGTCGCTATATAGCGACGTTTACCAGTGTCGCTATATAGCGACGTTTACCAGTGTCGCTATATAGCGACGATTAACAGTGTCGCTATATAGTGACGTTTATCATCGTCACTATATAGCGACGCTTTATAGCGATGGCTCTTTTCCGATGCTTTTAGCGACTTTTATAGCGACGTTTGTGCCCGTGAAAAAAAAAAAAATTAATGTGAAAAGCGTCGGTATTTTCGTCGGAAAATGGCCTATGCCTTGTAGTGACACCTCTTTTCTTGCTCTTTATAAAGGCCCCCTTCAAACACCTCATGCATCTAGTGGGAGTACGAATTGTAGTAATAGCGCACTTCACCGCTACCATCTCTAGCTTTGATAACCTCCATGGTGCATGAGGTAAAAAAACATGCCCATTTGGTCTCTCTTGTGGCCAAGCTTCACACATCCTCCCTGTGGTACATAGATCCTCCCTTATGCTTGCGGAATCTCGTGTCCCATTCAAATGTTCCCAAATGGTAGATGCCACATTCTTGAAGATATGCATGGGATCAAGCAGGTGATTGATCTTGAGGTGGGACCAATATGGTAAACGATAAAAGATGGACTATCTAAACAAAAGATGGTGTTAGCAGGCAATCTTTATTTCTAGCCAATATAGCACACAATAGTTACAAACCCTTACCAGCTCATGCCAAGTGGTGGAGGAGTTGTGGAACCATCTCAAATTCTCATCCAATCTCCCGCAGTGAGTGATTGTGGGAGGACTTTATACCATGGCTTTGAATTCTTGAAATCTAGAAAACACTTTAGATTTCTCTTTCAGAAAGTAGACCCAACAATACTTGCTGTAGTTGTCGATGAAGGTCAAGTAATAAAGTGAACCATTGATGCTGCAGGTCTAGGCATAGCCCCATACATCTGTATGAATCAAATCAAGAATACCTCGTGCACAAGAGGTACTTATGACAAAGTTGGTTTGCTTTTGTTTGCCGAAGCAGCATGCTTCACAAACTTTTCCAAGAAACCGTAGCTTCGGAATCCCAATTGTCATATTTTGATTCCTTAGATCTAACAAGTACTTGAAATTGACATGACCATATCTCTTGTGCCATTTTGTAGATAGTGGCATCTATTGCATTTGAGCTAACATGGCATGCTTATCTGGTACTATAGCTAGCATCCTGTATAAGCATCCTTCCTTGACACCTTTTTCTACTAGCTGACATCTTTTAGATTTGTCTCTGATAGTGCATTCATCACCGTCGAAGATGACTTTGTAGTTGTGTTCCATCATTTGACCTACTGACAAAAGGTTCTTGCTGAGCTTCGAAACATAGAGCACATCTTTGACTAATCCTTTTGTACCAGTGAAATTGTTCATAAGGATAACACCTATCCCTTGAACTGGATTCGGTGTATTGTCTGCTGTGTAGATGACATTTTTCTATCCTTCTAATGGTTTCATCTCTGTGAACCATTCCTGATGATTTGTCATATGAGATGATGCATCGCTATCAATGTACCAAGGATCCTGTTCCACTTGGTTGACTTGATAACTATAATCCTCTTTGGGATTGAAATCAGTGTGTCTAGGTGCATTGTATCAGTTTGATGCAACTCCTCATTTGCAAGAAACATATTTCCATGTTCATTTGCAAAATGACTATGACTAGAATGTCCACCACGATGATTTCCTCTTCCTCGGGAATTCCCTCGATTACTGCTGGATTGTTCGCCTTGGTCGTACTACTTCTTGCGACAATCTCTTTCATAGTGTCCAAACTTGTGACAGTAGTTGCACTGAATGTTTGACACATTGGTGGATGCATTCCCTCGTCCTTGGAATCTTCCTCGATTGGAATGATTTCCTCTTTGCTGATTTTGATGTTGCTGAGGATGATGCTGATGTTGATTCTGACTTTGATTTTGTTGATGATGACCACTTTTCTGGTATAATCTACCTCTGTTTCTGCCTTTGCCTCTATTCTATCTGAAGCTGTGAAAGCCTGATCATTAATGACCTTTCTGTGCTTGGATGGCCTGAGTCCTGAGTTCTTCACCAAGTAGGACTGACTGAAGTTCTTCCAGTGTCAGAATTTGCCGTTGGATGGCAATACTCTGGACTAGATTCTCGTATCCCTCTCCTAGTCCATTCAGGATTACTTGAACCATTTCTACGGGATTCATAGTCTCTCCTGCTGCTGCAAGTTGATTGTTGTAGTCTTTGATGCGGAGTACATAAGCATGACCGGTTTCACTGCTGTTGTGAAAACTCTGGTTGATTTGGTTTCTCAGGGTGAGAATCTTGGATGTGTTCTTGGACTCATAGAGAGCTACGAACATATCCCATGCTTCTTTTGATGTCTTAATTGTGTTGAGTTGTCCTAGCATGACATCTTGCACATTCTGCTTGATCAGGTGATAAGCATACTTGTCTTTCGTATCTCATTCTGCTTGAGCTCGAGCAATGGCATGATCTACTATTGGTGCAGAAACTGTTTTGTAGATGTAGATCCCGATGTAGATTCCATTGCTATTGCTGTGACAACAGATGGAGTAGAGCTACTAGTGACTAGATCGGCCAATGGTCTAGGTGTAGACCCATCGACATACTCCCATTTGTCCTGAAGCACAAGAATGGTCTCCATTCGGTATTTCCACCGTAATTGGAGTTGTCTAACTTAGCAGATGCCTCCAGATTGAGGTTGCTAGTTGACATGGTGCAAGAAATGTACTCAAAAAGTGTCCTTAAGAAATTATGTATTGCACTATCATCGACCATCACTCTTACTCTTTGCCCCTTAATTTTTCCATGCATCCTCATTAAATCATGAGGACCAAAGGTGGGCTGCCACATTGCCAATGATAGATAGCACATGTGGGTGATATCCTCATGATAGACCTCTACCTCAGTGTACTTTTCAGTACCATAAAGCGGCAACACTTGCACCGCATGCACTTGTTTTTGTGGAGGTCTATTTGGGGATTTAACTCCCATTGGTTTATTTTTAGGGCAGTTCCAAGCAGATGGTCTTTGCCCAGACATTTGAAGCAAAGATTTTCTTGCCTGGCTCTTTTATAATCCTCTTTCTTCAAGAGAGGATAATTTTGTGTATGAGGTTTCTTAGATGTTGTCTGAGGAACCTCTTTCTTAAAGTGCCCCTTCCTTTTCAAATTGGAAAATTTATTGAACTTTGGAACAAAACCCATTTGCTCCGAAGTTCCAACTTTGAATTTCCCCATCGTATCATCGTATATTTGGGCATACTTAATGGCTTCCTCAAAGGTTTTTGGAGAAATTCTTTTCACCTCAACCTTATAAGTGTCTTTGAGACCTCTCAAAAATCCCTTATCTTTTGGAATTTATCAATTTCTTTCAGCTTAATGATTGCCTCTGGCCTATAATTCTCTATGTACTGGACTAGAGTGTTTTTACCCATAGTGCAATTATCCCAGCCCTCCCATGCTCTTTCTAATTCATTTTTAGGTAAAAACTCTTTTAGGAAGGCTTGTTCAAACTCAGCCCAATATTTAGGAATTTTATCACTCTCCCTGAGGCTCATCCACCATTTATAGGCTTTATTTCCAAGGGAAATACTTGCTTCCATGACTTGATTTTTAGGGGGTGTATTCCTGAGTCGGTGGAAGTCTTGCCATTTTTGCAAGAACGTATTAATCGCATCTTTATTATGCTCCTTTTCTTCCCCATTGAAAATTGGCGGTTTTAAGTCCTTAAGAATATTCGATGTTTCTCTAAGTCGAGAGGTAGCTCTCTCAACTTGATTAGAAGGAATCGGTGATTTTTCAATAATCGATACCGATTGAGAATCGGCTATCTTAGTTATAGCTTTAGCTAGGGTTTTTAATGTGTCACTGATAACTCCTAACTGTGTTTCTATATTTTGCATTCAAGTTTAAAGTTTAGTGAATTCCGCATACGGAATTCCATAATCACCGTAATCAATATCCTCCATTTCCACATTATCCTCTTGAGTTTCAGTTTGTACCTCCTCATGTGTTTCCTCTCCAACTATTGCTTTTCCCTTTCTAGCCCTTTCCTCAGCCTCCCTAATCATACCATCCCATTCTGGAGTGGTCATTATAAAGACATATATTTTCCAAAAAATGCAAAGCAAAGCGCTTTATGTTAGAGAGAAAAATATGATGCCCACTTCCCTGGTATTTGTCTCAGGGGGGTCACTCATTATATGTAACCCTATCACATGAGTTCAATAGAAGGATGTTTTTAATATCTAAATTTAACAAAAGTTAATTTACATAAGGGAGTATTTAAAACAATTTTCAAAAAAATTTACAGATTTGTATAGAAAAAGGGTACATTTTATTAATGAAAAATTTACAGATAAGGGATTTTAGAAATATGCCTTGAACGCACGTGATATAGAGGGTTTATACATAGTGACCTGTTGACTCTGTGCCAACATGAACTTATGAAGAAAGAGAAGGTGATACAACTTTGTGATACAACTTTGTGTTACAACTTCTAGACACAACTTTATGTTACGACTTTGTGTAACAACTTTGTGTTACAAGTTTGTGTTACAACTTCTACATGAAGAGAGAGAATGTGTTACGACTTTGTGACACAACTTTGTGTTACAACTTTGTGTAACAACTTTGTGATACAACTTTGTGTTACAACTTTGTGTAACAACTTTGTGTTACAACTTCTACATGTAGAGAGAGAAGGTGTTACAACTTTGTGTTACAACTTTGTGATACAACTTTGTGTTACAACTTTGTGATACGACTTTGTGTTACATGCAGAGAGAGAAGCTCTCCAACTTGTATAAATACCCCATAATGGAATGAAACCCACACTCTTGGGGCATTGTGTTGAGTCTACATTGGTATTCCAAGCATTTGTCTCAAGTGTCCATGCTTCCTTGCACTGCACGTCCAAAAGCATGTCCTAACCTTGCAACCCTTCTCCCCTCTCCTCCAACCCTGCAACCCACCCTCTCCCTCTCCTCCTCCCTCCTCCCTCCTCCTCCTCCTCCTCCTCCTCCCTCCTCCTCCTCCTCCTCCTCCTCCTCCCTCCTCCTCCTCCTCCTCTCTCCTCCCTCTCCCTCCTCCTCTTCCCTCCTCCTCCTTCCTCCTCTCTCTCTTCCTTCACCCATGCTCTTACACCTTCTTCCTCTCCCACTCCTATGCTTTCCTAAACCCTTAAACTCCATGATCTACCAAGGAGACGAGTTCTCCACCATGTACTCTACTCTGAACCTTGGACCCTCCTTCTAACCCTGGACTCCTTCTAAACCTTGGAACCTCCTTCTAAACCCTGGAACTCTTTCTAACCCTGAACTCTTTCTAAACCCTGGATCCTCCTTCTGAACCCTTGAACTCTTTCTAAACCCTGGAAGCTCCTTCTGAACCCTTAAACTCCTCCTAAACCCTACAACCCCCAATGAAGGCGAAAGCCTTCATTACCCCAACAACAATGGTTTACGTGCCTTTTACACATGCTTGCATTTTGTTTACTCACCACACTTAAGCCTACGTCTCTCATCGGAACACGACTCGAGGTCCTAAGCTACACATATACCACAACGACAATTCCAATATATCTGTAGGTGACAAAAAGCCTCGGAACCCTACAACATAGAATACCCAGCTCTTCCTACGAAAGCAGTAGGAAAGAGCCAACATTTGGCGCCGTTGCCGGGGAGACTAGCATCTCAAGTAGCGAGTAAACATGCGTAGGTAGGTGTAAAACAAGTCACTACTTCAAACTTTCACGCACATACCACTCAAGGGCAAGGAGAGTAAAAATTTTTCCAAATCTAGTCAAACATATCAACCCCAAACATCCACTTTGGGTTACTACCTTAAGAGATTTTCTTAATTTCTTAAATAAAAGCCACATGATGTACAATTAGGCTAGGTAGTGGACACGGTTGCGTAGAGCTTTCAATTACGATCATTTTACCTTTTTACAGAAAGGCAAACCGAGCTCTCCATAAAGAGTTATGGCTCGGGAAGAGTTTAGGGTTAAACCCTAAACCTAAACCCTAAACCTAAAATCCAAACCTATAAAAACCTACTCCACCCCCCCTCATTCTTCATCATTCACTTTTTGCTTCCATTCTCTTCCTCCTTCCGAGCCCCACGCAAGACACTCCTCCCTCTCCATCGACCGTCCCCTTACTCCTATCCTCGCCATGTAAGTGACATATGTAAGTGACATCGAGCCCTTCTCATAGCGATGACCTAGCCTTCCACCCACCATCTATTGTTCCACGACAATCCCGTTACATCGAGAAAGACTTGGAGAGCGTCAGGTAACCACTTCTCCTTGCTTTTCAATTTCCGTCTTTCAGTTTTTTTTGTTGCTCTTTTAACCCTCCCCCTCCACCACCATCTCCCCCTCTCCCCCTCCCCTTTCATCTCCACCTTCCCTCTCCCCCTCCCCCTTCATCTCCACCTCCCCCTCTCCCCCTCCCCCTCCACTACCACCTCCCCTCTCCCCCTCCCCCTTCATCTCCACCTCCCCCTCTCCCCCTCCCCCTTCATCTCCACCTCCCCCTCTCCTAAACCCTTAAACTCCATGATCTACGAGGGAGACAAGTTCTCCACCATGTACTCTACTCTGAACCTTGGACCCTCCTTCTAACCCTGGACTCCTTCTAAACCTTGGAACCTCCTTCTAAACCCTGGAACTCTTTCTAACCCTGAACTCTTTCTAAACCCTGGATCCTCCTTCTGAACCCTTGAACTCTTTCTAAACCCTGGAACCTCCTTCTGAACCCTTAAACTCCTCCTAAACCCTACAACCCCCAATGAAGGTGAAAGCCTTCATTACCCCAACAACAATGGTTTACGTGCCTTTTACACATGCTTGCATTTTGTTTACTCACCACACTTAAGCCTACATCTCTCACCGGAACACGACTCGAGGTCCTAAGCTACACATATACCACAACGACAATTCCAATATATCTGTAGGTGACAAAAAGCCTCGGAACCCTGCAACATAGAATACCCAGCTCTTCCTACGAAAGCAATAGGAAAGAGCCAACATTTGGCACCGCTGCATCTCAAGTAGCGAGTAAACATGCGTAGGTAGGTGTAAAACAAGTCACTACTTCAAACTTTCACGCACATACCACTCAAGGGCAAGGAGAGTAAAAATTTTTCCAAATCTAGCCAAACATATCAACCCCAAACATCCACTTTGGGTTACTACCTTAAGAGATTTTCTTAATTTCTTAAATAAAAGCCACATGATGTACAATTAGGCTAGGTAGTGGACACGGTTGCGTAGAGCTTTCAATTACGATCATTTTACCTTTTTACAGAAAGGCAAACCGAGCTCTCCATAAAGAGTTATGGCTCGGGAAGAGTTTAGGGTTAAACCCTAAACCTAAACCTAAACCTAAAATCCAAACCTATAAAAACCTACTCCATCCCCCCTCATTCTTCATCTTTCACTTTTTGCCTCCATTCTCTTCCTCCTTCCGAGCCCCACGCAAGACACTCCTCCCTCTCCATCGACCGCCCCCTTACTCCTATCCTCGCCATGTAAGTGACATCGAGCCCTTCTCGCAGCGATGACCTAGCCTTCCACCCACCGTCCATTGTTCCGCGACAATCCCGTTACATCGAGAAAGACTTGGAGAGCGTCAGGTAACCACTTCTCCTTGCTTTTCAATTTCCGTCTTTCAGTTTTTTTTGTTGCTCTTTTAACACTCCCCCTCCACCACCATCTCCCCCTCTCCCCCTCCCCTTTCATCTCCACCTTCCCTCTCCCCCTCCCCCTTCATCTCCACCTCCCCCTCTCCCCCTCCCCCTCCACTACCACCTCCCCTCTCCACCTCCCCCTCTCCCCCTCCCCCTTCATCTCCACCTCCCCCTCTCCCCCTCCCCCTCCACTACCACCCCCCCTCTCCCCCTCCCCCTCCACCTCCTCCCCCCTCCCCCTCTTTCCCCCCCCCTCCACCATCACCTCCCCCCTCCCCCTTCATTTTCCCCCCCCTCCACCACCACCTCCCCCCTCCCCCTTCATCTCCCCCTCCCCCTCCTCCCTCCCCCTCCACTACCACCTCCCCTCTCCCCCTCCCCCTTCATCTCCACCTCCCCCTCTCCCCCTCCCCCTCCACTACCACCTCCCCCCTCCCCCTTCATCTCCCCACCTCCACTACCACCTCCTCCCCCCTCCCCCTCTTCCCCCCCCCTCCACCACCTCCTCCCCCCTCCCCCTCTTCCCCCCCCCTCCACCACCACCTCCCCCCTCCCCCTTCATCTCCCCCTCCCCCTCCCCCATCCCCCTCTCTCACCTTTCTCTCTCTCACCCCCTCTCTCTCTCACTCTCTCCTCTCTCGCCCTCATTCCCTCCCCCACCCCCTCTCTCTCTCACTCTCTCCTCTCTCCCCCTCGTTCTCTCCCCCAGCCCCTCTCTCTCTCTTCTCTCTCTCCACCTCCCCCCCTCACTCTCTCCTCTCTCCCCCTCGTTCTCTCTCCCACCCCCTCTCTCACTCCCTCTCTCCTCTCTCCCCCACCCCCTCTCTCACTCCCTCTCTCCTCTCTCCCCTCATTCTCTCCCCCACCCCCTCTCTCCCTTTCCCCCTTACCTCGCTCAACCCCCCCATCCCTGCCACCCCACCCCACCCACCCCCCGCTCCCGCGGCGGCACTCCGTAGAAACGCCGCCGCCGCCACCGCCCACCCCGCCCGGGCCGGCGATGCCCGCCCGCCAGCAGCGGAGCCGCCAGCGGCGGCGCACGCCCCTCTGCCCCCGCGGCCATCCTAGCCGCCGCCCCGCGACGGTGCACCCCATGCCGTCGCCCCGCACGCAGCCAACCGCCCTCGCCCGCAGCCCCGCGCCCCCCGCCCGCAAAACCCCCGCCCCGCCCCGTGCCCCTCCGCCCGCGCCGCCCCCACCCCGCCCGCGGCGGCGCTCCGCAGAGACGCCGCCGCCCCGCGCCCCCCCGCCCCGCCCCACGCCCCCTGCCCGTGCCACCCCCGCCCGCAGCCCCGCGCAACCCCCTCGCCACCACTCCTAACCCCCTCCACCCACCCCGCCCCCCTCTCCTCTCTCCCCTCGCTGCCCACCCCGCCCGCAGCCCCGCGCAACCCCCTCGCCACCACTCCTAACCCCCTCGTTACAATAACTGGGAGGATCTAGGTTAGTTAGTCTAACTAGAGTCACTTGGTTTCAACCCCTTGGTTGGACTTAAAGTCCATTCACACTACCATTAGGACCCCCCCAAACGCCAAATTTACCCCTCCTTTAACCCCTCGAAACTCATCCGTTTGGGACCCAAATTGAACCCCATTTGAACCCAGATTTCACACACGGAAACACCACGTTACGGGGTATTTTTCCAGCCCATTGCACACCATTTCGGCATCCCTAGCACACGTTCATTCGCGCCCCCGTGTGGGCCTCATTTTGCATTAATTCACTCGTTTTTTCACGCCGCGACCTCCGATTAACGATCCGTCTGCACCGGCACATTTCCCTACACACGTAGGACAATCCTAGACACATTATTAACACGACGGTCCCTACACAAACTAACATCACTCTAACTCTCCTAACGACACCACATCCACGTCCGCCCTTGGGGTAGCGATCCCCTTAGCCAATCACGCACCATCTGCATGCAGTTACGTTCCGGCCAACGACTTCGACTCCAACGCTCGCCCAATTCGCAACTTACTCCACTGCAACAACCGCCCCTGCCAATCCTCTACCCCGAATCCCCCCCTGAGGTTCAACAACTTCCTTTAACTCCTCCACGCCCCAACATGGCTGGACGTCGTCCTGAGCATGATGGGGACATCGAGCTCGATGCCGAGGCTGACAACTTCTTCAATCGACGAAATCACAACAATCACGGCCGACGCCCCTTGGGAAAACTGGAACTTCCCAAATATAATGGTAGGGGAGACCTTGCTCGCTTCCTCCAACATTTTGATGCCGCATGTTGAGCAGGTGGTGATCAATCCCATGAAACTAAGGTGGCTTGGTTTCCAATGTCCTTAACTGATGAGGCGTCAGAATGGTACCTCGACCTTCTTGTGGAAGAACGTGCTACATGGGACCTACTTCAAACCGAATTCAAACGTCGCTTTCAAACGGAGAGGCTACAAGATGATCCCGCTCTCCAACTCAGCAAGATCGAACAAGGCCGGAGGGAAGATGTACGCACATACCTGGGAAAGATGAAGAGATTGATCGCCAAATGTGACCCACGCCCAGATGCAAAGTACCTCACGGCATGGTTCATAGCAGGTCTACGAAAGAAAATCCGCAAGGATATGAAAAAGATAAGTAGCTATGAAACATTCAGTGCTGCTCATGCGGCAGCCATTGACATCGAAGATGGCATGACAGATTCAGACACTAGCAGTGATGATGCCAGATCAAATACACGCGATAAGCGCTCAAAAAAAGGTAAATCAAAGGACACTGCCGAAACATCCAATGAAGATCGCCTCGAGGCCATGACCTTGAAGCTGAAAGAAGATATGATGTAGGCCATGGATCAAAAACTTCACTTGTCTCAGCCGCCAACTCAAACATATCCACGGCGAGAAAATGTCTGGTGCCCACACTGCTTGGCCAATCATACAGCAAATGAATGCCCAGTCCTAAGAGCAAGAATCACTGCACAAGCAAATCCACCGCCACGGTTGTGGTGCCATATCTGTGTCATCGGCGGCCATGATGAGACCAGTTGCATCTTCAACATGCGCAACTATCCGCCTCGACCACCACAATACCAAGCGGCACCCATGCCAGTATACAGGCAACCGGCACTTGCACAAGCGCCCCCAGCTCTGAGACTAAATCCTGTTCCCATTCGGACACAAGTCCCACAACTACTCAAGAATCCGAATCCACGACCGTATCCAAGAGCACCAAATCCAGCTCCTCAGGTAGTCCCCATACATCAATTACAAGCCGAAGAAGTAGACTCACTATTTGAGTATGAAGCAGAGTACCCAGTGTACTATGTAGAAGGTGCAGAGGGTCTAATACCAGTCTATGCAAATCAAGTGCGACCCAACACATTTCGCGCACCAATCAAGTGTTACGGTTGTGGAGAAAATCATAGAATCGCAGAGTGCCCTCATCACGGTAGCCCAGCCACTTTCCAACCACTCTGTAGAGATTGTGGCATAGGACATCCCCATCGGCATCATTGGGGTGGACCATCAAAGTCTAGGTCCGGCAAGTCTAAGGTCACAACCTATCAATGTAATTACACGCCAACAGAAAGAGGCCACGAAGGACTCTATCATTCCAATCCAACCGAAGCGACTTCTGAGAAAGAAAGCACAAGTGCCTCCACCTCCGCCAAGCAATGAGCAGCCGAGTTCATCTACATCAACTCCCGAGCCTCGAATAAAAGAAGCTCCATTCCCGAATGCAGAGGTGGAGAAGGCTCGTTTTCAAGCACTTCAGCAATGGGTCCAAAATGAACAAGCTCAATTTGAGACTCAGAAACAAGCTCAAGACCCACTCCATGACTTGGCCCCACAAAGTATTGATACTGTACTCGAGCCTTTGTTCCAACAACAGACTCCACAACAGAATGTACCGCCATGTCAACTTGAAGGAGCTGCACTCTCTAGCATCCTGAGTTGCCCTGTGTCCATTCCCATTGGAATCCTCTTACGAAATTGTCCCAATCTCTGGGAGAGTTTCAAAGGATGGATTGAACTCGCAACTCCCCCTCCACCTATGAACGACATTGATGATATCCCTGTGCGGATGGGTGAGAAAGATGACATACGCAACATCACTGTGCCTTTGATCCACAAGGCATATAATGAAATCCAAGCCATAGTGAATGGTGGAGCAGGTGTCAATGTCCTATCAAAGGAGCTTTACGAAGAATGGGGTCTCCCACCAATGCAAAAGGCTAATTTCAACATACGCCTTGCCGATGACTCACGGGCTAAACCGTTGGAAATAGTGAATGGCATGTCCACAAAGATCGCAGGAGTCCGCTTTTCCCTTCAATTCACAATCTTGGATCTCCCCAAAAAATCCTATCAAATCTTACTGGGACGTCCTTGGTTACGGGAAGCATCAGTCCTCCATGACTGGGGAACGGATAGATTGACAATCCAGAATCGAGACACTGCAGTCAGGGTGAATGTGGGGACAGGAGTTATTAAACCAATTGTTCCTAGAGCATTGGATGACACATCTTCCACGACAATCTCAAGCAAATCAGATCCCTTGCAACAGCATGCCATAGCAGGTGACTCACAAAGCAATGTCAATAACTGGATACAAACATTGGCAACCATCGACAACTGCCATTCATTAGACCCCATCTTCTCACAGATAGATGTTAACGCACTACAGGTCGATCCTCCACCGACACATGAAGAACCATTCGATCTAGAGATGCCATTCTTTATGGCTGACCTCGAATGGGATAATGAACCTGAAGAAGGTACCCATACCAATGATGACTCAGATTTTCCTTGGGACCTTGAAACAGAGGCTGTGAATGCTGCAATTGAAGATCAAATCTTTGATAATGACCTAGCCATTCTGCATGCCCTGATGGCAGTCGAGCTCCCAAAAGTTGAACCTCCGCAGTTGCATGACAGCAGACGATCCCGCAAGAAAGCTGCAGGAGGAAATCGCAGACGAGCCAAGGCCGAGCACTTCAATGAATTCGAACGAGTCCAAACACGGATTGTGGAATTGTATCTTGCAAAGGCAGTCCCCTCAAAGTCAAAACCACCACCTCTTGAATGGTCCCCTGAGGGACTGGAAGGAGTATGTGCAGCACATGAACCCTTACTTGGAAACACCTTGCCAGTGGAAAAGTTACCCCACAGTTCCCAACGTAAGAAGTTTCGGAAATATAAGCCACATGTGCGGATGAAGCTCGATCAAGAGACTTCAGAAAAAGAAAGGAAAGAAGAGCCTAACAAATTACTAAATGCAACTATGCCACCCAGTACTCATGCCACATCTCAGGCTAGTTCAACCCCATCAGAGGCCGATCTTCGAGTAGTACTGGAATACTTTAAGAATTATACAAGTGGCAGTGCACCAATAGCAATGCCAAGACCAATCAGAGAATCTGAAGTTCAAGAAACCGATAGCATTGGAGAACCTCCAATCTATGAGGGACCGGCAAAAACATGCACAATAAACCTTGCCCTTGAAGGGGAGGAAGAAAAGTTGGTGTTCATTGGGAAACAGCTCCGTCAAGAAGATGAAATCAAACTCAAAGACCTCCTAATGGAATACCGTGACTGCCTAGCATGGTCATACAAAGAGATGAAAGGAATTTCACCAGAAGTGGCAGTTCACACGATCCCTATAAGGGAAGGTGCTCGCCCTAAGGTATGTGGACCTTATCGCACAAATCCTAAATATGGCACCATGGTTTATGACGAGCTGGAAAAACTCCTAGATGCTGGATTCATCTACGAGATAGAGCACACTGATTGGGTTTCACCCATTGTCATTGTGCCTAAACGCAACAAGAAGCTCAGAATATGCGTAAACTTGAAAAATGTGAATGCCGCCACAATTAGGGATCACTACCCCCTACCCTTAACAAAAACAGTGTTGGAAAAGGTGGCAGGATCCGAAATTTATAGCTTCTTGGATGGCTTCAGTGGCTATAACTAGGTACAAATTGCTCCTCAAGACCAATTAAAAACAGCATTTGCTACAGAATGGGGTATTTTTGCATATAGAGTCATGCCATTCGGCCTTTGTAATGCCCCAGCCACATTCCAGCGAGTCATGTTCACAGCTTGCAAGTCATTCTTGAATAAGTTTTTACAGGTGTTCTTGGATGATTTGTGCATCCATTCAACCAAACAGGACCACTTCAAATGTCTGGAAGAAGTACTAATCAAATGCAGGGAGTATGGCATCTCCCTAAATCCAACAAAATGCCAGTTCATGGTCACCCACGGAGTTGTTTTGGGACACATCGTCTCTCAACGTGGGATTGCAACTGACATGGACAAAATCAAAATCATCATGGAATTGCCTCCTCCTACAAATTCCAAAGGTGTACAGGTCTTTATGGGACATGCCGGCTATTATAGAAGATTTATATTGCGGTATGCCATGATAGCTAGACCACTTTACAAGTTATTAGTGGAGTTCTTATGGACTGAAGAGTGCGACCAAGCCTTTGAGCTTTTAAAGTGGCGCCTAATCACAGCACCCATCCTTCTATCTCCCAATTGGGATATTGATTTTCATGTTCATACTAATGGATCCAAGTATGCAATTGGGAGTGTGCTTTGTCAACCGGGTGAACATAAGAAAGACTACCCCGTCTACTTCGCCAGTCGACAACTCAATGATGCAGAGATCAACTATACAACCACAGAAAGAGAAGCCCTAGCAATGGTGTACAGTGTAAAGAAATTTCGGCACTATCTTCTCGCAAATGATTTTGTCTTCTACACCGACCATCAAGCATTGCTATATCTTGTGAACCATCCGTGTACCACCGGAAGAATAACCAGATGGCTCCTCTTGCTGCAAGAATTCAACTTCAAAATTGTGGTCCGCAAAGGTGCCCAACACTACATTGCCGATCACATGTCTCGAGTCAAGACAGGAGAAGAAGCCACTGGCGTAGAAGATGACTTACCAGATGCCACACTATTTCAAATAGATGCTGTTCCAGAATGGTGTGGAGATATCATTGGGTACTTGATGGCAGGAAGACCACCCCCTGACATGAAAGAAGTAGATGCCAGAAAATCGATTCTAAAGGCTGCACCCTATCAACTCATTGCAGGACAACTATACAAGATGGGCAAGGACCAGATATTAAGAAGATGTGTAATGCCTCATGAGATCCTGCCAATCCTGAGTGAAGTCCATGAAGGCATTGCAGGAGGACACTTCCAAGGGGAAGCCACAGCAAGAAAAGTTCTCCTCGCAGGCTACTGGTGGCCAACACTGTGGGCAGATGCCTATGAATATGTAAAAGGCTGTGATGTATGCCAATGAACTATTAAACCACAACACAAAGTCTTCAATCCCCTAACAACAGTTGTTGCACAACAGCCATTTGAAAAATGGGGGATTGATTATGTAGGTCCCATACATCCAGCAGCAAAAGGAACATAGGCACGCTACATCATTGTGGCCACTGATTACTTTACAAAATGGGCTGAAGCTAAAGCAGTCAGAAAGGCAGATGCCAAAAGCACAGCAAGATTCTTGTACGAACATGTGATCACCCGATTCGGATGCCCCCTTGAAATTGTGTCAGATAGAGGCACACATTTTGTCAATGAGGTAATCCAAGAACTCTTGTCTGGCTTCATGGTCATCCATAGAAAAAGCACACCCTACTACCCCCAAGGGAATGGACTAGCAGAATCCACAAACAAAATCATATGCAATATCCTCACCAAGGTAGTAGAACCACAGTGTTCTGATTGGGCAGAGAAACTGAATGTAGCCTTATGGGCATATAGAACCACATTCAAGGTCAGTACAGGGAACACACCTTTTCAATTGGTGTACGGCCTTGAAGCCGTGGTCCCACTCTAATTTGTAATACCAAGCCTGCGCATCGCAATACAGGAACGCATGGGTGATCATGAGTCCTTGAAAGAAAGGCTCTGTCAGTTGGAAAAGCATACAGAGACAAGACTAGTCGCTTATCATGCCATGACAACAGAAAAACGTCGAAGAAAGGCATGGTTTGATAGGAATTTGAAAGCTAAAGACATCAAGGAAGGCGACTTAGTCCTGTTATACAATGCCAAAGTACACAAGGGAAAACTGAAGTATCTAGGTCAAGGACCCTACCGAGTACGAAAGATGAATCCCATTGGAGCTGTGCTACTTGAAACACTAGATGGAGTCCAATTCAACACAACAATAAACGGGAGCCGACTGAAGCGCTACTACGTCAACACGCGAGCCATCCCCGACAAAAACGAAGATTTGGGAAACCAAGTCTTCCTTAGTTAGGATTAGATTGTATCACAAGCACTCACTCGCATATGCACGTTTTTGCACATATAGTTTGCACTAGATTGTTACACGCACACTCACTGCATACGCACGTTTTTTGCACATTAGGGACGTTTGAGTCTTAGTTTCCCTATCAAATCCCACAAATAAGCATATAGTTAGACACATCACATGCACTCACATGATTTTGCATAGGCACATAATAGATTGCATAAAAAAATAGTATCACACACTTTCATTCCATACTCTCAAAGCATGCAATGAATTCACACGCAGTACACAAAGCTATGCCAAAACTCAAGATGAATTGGCAACAAAGTATGCAGCCTCCGCAACGAGACCCCCGCCAAACATCACAGCCGTCTCCTATATGCAAAAATATCAAACTTGCATACTAATTATCTACAAGCTCAATGCTACGGGTGCAATCGCATCCAACATGTATGCAAGATAGAAAGAAATGATAGCCTCAACATCGAGACCCCCGCCAAACCTCTTCCCAAGAAGATTCGATGGCAGCGTCCGCAACCTCAGCAACGAGATCCCCTCTGACATTCATAGTCATTTACCCCTCCTTAAGTGGAGATAAGCTTCTTGACCAACATCCTTTTATACTAATCCTCCACAACGAGATCCCCGCTAAACCTCTTCCCAAGAAGATTTTGTAAGAAAATAGTACGCAGCGGAAGATAACAACAAAACGCAAGTACACGATGGAAAGCTGGAGAGAATACAAAAATTCTGATATACCAAACTACTGATACAACTGATGGTTGGCTGTCCACCCGTGCGCTCTACAGACAGAGCTTCGATGGTGATCTAGACAGATGCAAGACGGAGGACTATGAGCGTGAAGAACTGGTGATCTGATGATAGGGGGTGGCCACTTATATAGTGTAAGTGGTTGACGGTCGGCCCTGTAATAGGCAGTCGGCCTAATAGACAGTCGGCCTGGAAGACCACCGACCCTTCAGAAAACATGCCGGCGGGCAGATGAAGGATCGCGCCGCTGGGGGCTTTACCCCCAGACCCCCACTGGGGGCCTGCGCCCCCCGGACCCCCTTCTATCGGGGGGGCTATCGCCCCCCCGAACCCCCCCTTTGTGCAGACGGGTATCTACTCTTGGCTCCTAAGCCGTCTCATAACCATCTGGTCTACTCTAAGACCCCTTCCAGTGTCTAAACTGGGAATCCCTCCCAATATTTGATACCCATCATGGCTTCTCCTCATATGGGGGCCTTACAACATTGGGTACACAGAATATTGGTGGGTTACATGAGAGGTGGACATTTGAGCTAACTCTAACACCCCCCCTCAATGTTCACCCGAAGATGAACTACGTGTTCGGACCAATGCCGAGTCGATGTAGATGCCGCAACAATAAATCACTCCCAAGAGCCTTCGTGAAGATGTCTGCGCAATTGTCCTCTGTGGGACAATATTCCAGCTCTATGACTCCATCCTCGATGAGCTCTCATACGTAGTGATACTGGATCTCTATGTGCTTTGTACGAGCATGGAACACAGGATTCTTTGCGATGGTCATGCAACTTTGATTGTCGCATTTTAGAACCGTCGCATCTTCGATTGGAACTCCTATGTCTTGCAGGATCCTCCTTAGCCAAACTGCTTCACAAGCAGCAATGCATGCTGCGTTGTACTCAGCTTCCGTCGAAGATAGTGCCACTGTTGGTTGCTTCTTGCTAATCCAAGAGAACACTCCTGAACCAAGTGAGAAACAATATCCAGAAACTGACTTTCTAGAATCACAATCTCCCGCCCAATCTGAGTCACAGTAACCTGCCAAGGTCTTCCCTGCTCTGTAGGTAATGCCATACTCCAGTGTACCTTTCACGTACTTTAGCACACGCATCCCTGCTTTCCAATGGTTCTCTCGAGGTTGATTTGAGAACCTACTAAGTACACCAACTGCAAAGCTGATATCAGGTCTAGTGTTGCACAGAAAAATGAGACTCCCCACAAGTTTCCTATACTCCTTGATGTCGACAAGTGGTGATGCATCCTCCACTGAGAGCTTACCATTCACCTCCATGGGAGAGACCACGTCCTTACACTCGGTCATATCGAATGCCTTCAAGATCTCGCGAGCATATCTCTGCTGAGAGATGAAAATCCTGCCAGGTTTTTGCCAAACCTCAATGCCGAGGCAAAAGTGCATGAGCCCCAAATCTATCATCTCAAACTCGGAACTCAACGACTCCCTCAACTGTTGCAGCATCTTCTCATGATCTCCTGTGATGATCAAGTCATCCACGTAAAGGACTATTACCACATACTTGCCATCCTGCTTACAAACATACAGGTTAGCATCAAAAGCACTTTTTGAGAAACCAATAGATATGAGAAAGCTATCAATCCGTTGGTACCATGCCCTTGGGGCCTGTTTCAGCCCGTACAATGCCTTCTTTAGTCTGCAAACCTTGTTCTCTGAATTGGGCACCTCAAATCCTGGTGGCTGGAACACATATACCTCCTCCTTGAGATGTCCATTCAAGAACGCAGATTTCACGTCCATTTGAAACACCGGCCACTGCTTATGAGCAGCCAAGGCAAGTACCACCCGAATAGTTGTCATCCTTGCTGTAGGAGCAAATGAATCCTCAAAATCAAAGCCTTCAACTTGAGAGTATCCTTGTGCAACAAGCCTAGCCTTGTACTTTTCCAAAGATCCATCAGATTTGTACTTGGCCTTCCATACCCATTTGGTACCAATGATCTTCCTTTTTTCTGGACGATCAACCAAGTCCCAAGTCTGATTCTTCATGATGCTGTCATACTCCTCTTGCATGGCAGCTTTCCAATTTGGATCCGCCATTGCCTCATCCAAATTATAGGCTCTTGAACTTTCATAATCTCAGCCATCAAGGCCATATTGACTATGTGTTCAGAAGCCCTTTTCTGCTCCTCTATCCTCTTTGATCGTCGAAGTCCATCTACAGATGACTCCGCCAAGTCTGGAACCGCCGGATTCTTCTCATCAAAGAGCTGCCTTGCCCACTTTGGAAGTGGCTTACCTTGTGGAGCCAAGGCATGTTGTGGTGTTGGTGGAGTCTGTTCCTCGAAGTACTCCTCCTCATTCTGCAACTCTGCTTTAGATACGGGCACAAGGTGAGTTACTTTTACGGCTCATGATAAAGTGGAAGGGCATACCTCCTCCTCCACTGTATGTGGCTGTTCCCAAAACACCACATCACGACTGACCATGATCTTCTTTGCCTCTGGATCATATAGCCGGTATGCCTTTGACTCCTGGCTATAGCCCATGAAGATACACTTTCTGCTCTTTGGATCTAATTTCTTTCTGGTGCTATCTGGAACATGAACAAAGCACTCACATCCAAATGTTCTGAAATGAGAAGCGAAAGGCTTTTTACCTGAGTAAGCCTCCAAAGGTGTTTTGCCCGTCAAGGCCTTTGTGAAGCTTCGATTGAGGATGTAGATTGCTGTATTGACTGCCTCAGTCCAAAAAGACTTAGGCAATCCTTTACCTAGTGCCATGCATCGTGCCATCTCCATGACAGAACGATTGCGACGCTCTACAACACCATTTTGTTGCGGAGTATGTGCAGTTGTGAGTTGGCACTTAATGCCATTCTCGTGCAAGTATGTGTCGAACTCTTTTGACAGGAACTCTCCTCCTCGATCCGTGCGAAGCTTCTTTACCTTCAGCCCGCTTTCGTTTTCCACCATCTTTTGCCACTGTTTGAATTTTCCAAGAGCTTCAGCCTTATCTCGTAAAAAATACACCCACATGTATCTACTGTAGTCGTCGACGATAAGCATATAGTAGTTACATCCCCCCAAAGCTTGAGTCGGAGCTTTCCCACTGAGATAAGCATGAACCAATTCTAGAGGAGCCTTTGCCCGATAGCCGCTCTCATGTGGAAAAGCCTTCCTTTGTTGCTTGCCCATCATACAAGCTTCACAAGGTTCCTACACCTTTGAGAGTGCAGGCAAGTGTGCAACCATCCCTGTTTTCTGCATTTCCAAAAGAATAGGATAACTAAGATGACCAAATCTTTCATGCCATACCTTACTGATGCCCACTCCTGAAGAGACTGTTAGTGCCGTCAGCTCGTAGAGATTGTTCTTCCTTACTGCCTTGCTGACCACCTTGCCCGCTGCATTAAGGATTTCTGCTCCGGTCCTCTTGAAACGCACCTCCAAGTTGCGATCAGTTATCGCAGCAACCGAAAGCAAGTTCTTCTTTAGCTGAGGAACTAGTAATACATCAGAAAGCTCTTTAGTTTCACCCTCTTGAATGGAAAGAGAGATAGTACCTGTACCTTCCACAGGGCATTTTGCATTATTACCGACCGTCACGTTCATGGGCTCTTGTAGAGGCTTGAAAGAGCTATACCAGTCCTTCTTTCTGGTCATGTGACGGGATGCTCCACTATCAAGGAGCCACGAATCATTCGTTGTTGAAACTTCTGTTGAGTAGTATATTTCTTCAATTGCAACCCATAGCTCCAACTCAGTTTCAACTGTGTTGGCAGACTCCTTGCCTTTCGAAGAAGACTGTGTAGTGCCATTCTTTTCGTCCTGCTGCTTCTTTCTGCAATCCTTGATCATGTGACCGCTTTTGTTGCAGTAGTGGCACTTACCTGAAAACTTCTTCTTCTTCCCATTCTTCTTCTCTCCACCCTTCCCTTTGGATGTGGTTGAGAATGCTGCATCACTTCCGCCATCGCGGGTCTTCATTCGCATCTCCTCCTCTAGAAGCATCGCGCTGAACTCTTCAAAAGTGAGGGGTGGATTTCTTACCTGCGTGTTGAGTGTTGTGACCAACGCATCGTACTTTTGTGGAAGGATCCGAATGCACCCGCTATTTTGCACATCTATCAAGCATGTCGATAGCTGCTTTGTCTTGTTGTGAAGGTCTAAGTCACTAGAAGACAAGTACCTAGACCACCAGCTATTGGAGGACATCATCACAAGCATGTCTACATGGATGAATGTGGACATATGGATATACATCATAGAGAAGACACTCGTGTGGATGAAGAGCAACCCCAAGGTCCTGAGTTGATACTGTGAAGGTAAAGCCATCTACCCAAATCAAGGTCAAGTTTTGGGACTTCAATGGAATGAAATATGAAGACCCATATAGTCATTTGCAAAGTTTTCTATGAGTTTATCACAATAATGACGTTCTGAATTTCTTCCTTTGTACATTGACCAAGACATCAATGCTAGTTTAACTTATTTCCAATTTGTTATTTCAAGGACTGGCAATAGATGTCCAAAGCTTTTCTCAAAAGGTGTAGATAGGAAATTAATGAAGAATATGTTTGCAACTGGCTCAACAATTTGAAGCAAAAGGAGTATGAATCTATATATGATTTTGTGTTAAGAATGTGGACTCTAATTAATCAACTCAACACATTGCCAGATCACAAGTCATTGCATGCATGGTTGATTACGGGCTGCACTCAAATTGACCTCAGGTGTCCAAAGACATATGGGGAGTTACTGACCCAAAAATGTTATACTACAAAAGAGTAGACCCAACTCAGAAGAAGTCCAAGAAAAAGGTTCAATGAAGTGATGAAGACGATGCTAAAGTGGATAAGCTGAAGTTTACATTGAAGAAAGTCTTCAAAGAGATGGTGTTCGAGACACAACAACACAAAGCACCCACAGACGCGCACACATACGCGTTTTCTTAATTGAAAAAAAAACTTATGAGCGCATCTATTTGTGCATCTATATGTGCGTCTATAGACCCGCGTCTATCAGTGCATCTATATAACAAACAAACAGGCCTATAGACACGCTTTTAGATGCTCTTTAGAAATTTAAAAAAAAACAAAAAGGTGCGTAAATAGATGCTCTACAAAATCTTTTTTTAAGATAAAAGTGGAAATTTGTGTGGTTGAACAGAATGCTGTGTATGTTGTGTATGCTATGTGTTACAAGAATCCCATTTCCACATTGTGCAATTCAATTCCTATAGCCAACCACATTTTAATTAGCACGATTCCAAGCACGTCTATAGCCGACGATTACAATTCCGAATAAAACATTACAACTCCAAAACGTTTAGTTCACAAGGCATTCATTGATAGAACGTTGCACAAGGAATAGAAGGGGAAGGGGAAGGGAAAAGGGAAGAACACACAAGAAACCATAAGAAAACTACCATAGCATGTCTATAGATGTGCCTAACAGTGTAGTGTGGCTACCTGTTTTTCCAAAAATTAGATGCGTTGTTAGACGTGCTCTGACAGGCGACTTTTTAAAAGAAGCTGAAAAGGACATGCACCCAACCTTAAAAAGAACAACACTAGTACCAAAAACATCCCTTCCCTACATACAACAAAGGACAAATCCAAAGAGAGCAACTTCCAAAGAAGACCAACCACCAAGAGACTTACCTTGGATAGAGGTATGGAAACTTCTTGTCCTTCTTCAAAGCTACTTCTCTTTCTTCTCTTCCTTGTTCACCCTCTTCTCTTATATGCTTGGGGATGACTATGTAAGCTTGGAGATGAGTGTGGGTGCTTGGAGATAAGTGTGGATGCTCGGAGCTGTGTTTCTTAATAGGAAAGCAAGCCGTGCAATGCTAAAAGTATGTGAAGGAAAGCAAGCGCGCTAAAAGTAGGTTCAAAAATCAGCTCATAGTCTACGTGTTTAAAAGTGCGTCTAAATACACATCTAAAAGCACATCTAAACATGCATCTATTAGCATGGCTACACTATGTTTTAGATGTGCCTATAGATGCGTTTCATAGTACACATGCAGTGTTGGATGCGCTTTTAGATGCCACATAGAGTTTTGACATTTACAACTAATGCAAGAACACATTTTTTAGGTTGTTTATCTATAGGATGTCTTCATCTTCAACAAGTAGCTCTAGTGAGGATGAATCCCTTTGTATCCACCATGGCGAAATGTGGTTAGAGCAAAAAATCAAATGTATGTTTGATCGATGTCAAGGAAACATGTATCATGCACGCAAAATTACACTCAATCACATCTCAAAGTATGGAGAATGGGATGTGACCGTAAACATAGTAAGTGTTAAAGGGTTAAGGTTGATTGAGATACCTATGGCTATTCATGTGTTTGATATATGATCCTTTTTTAATTTGATACAGGATGCAGTGCCACACCCGCATATGTTGTGAGGAGGCAAAGCGTCGGTGATATGAAGTGGGATCTTCAAGAGGGACCGTTATGGATGCATGGAGTGATGGTGATAGTAGCCCTCCGCCATTACCTCATGAGGTTGTCAAGGAGGAGGTGTTTGATGATATGGTGTGGGATATATATATACATCCACGTCCTCCGGTAGGGATGATAGCATGATTGCATTCTGTTTCGTGGACCACATAACAATGCAAGAGAGTGTCCTACTTGTGGAGAGGCAAGATATAGAGCAGACCTCAAAACTTTGGATGTGCCTCGTAAGGTTCTGCGACATTTTCCCATAATCCCTTGCATTCAACATATGTTCAAGTGCAAATCCATTGCAAAGCTCATGTCATGGCATTCCTCCCATCGATCAACCAATGGCAAGTGGAGAACTCCTCACAGAGTTTTTCATGTATCAACTCCAAGTTTCCTACCAAAGAAGTGGACTCCCTCATCACCATTCCAGCTGCTCACTAAAAAGGATACAAAGTTTCAATAGACTCCTAAATTATTTGACTCCTTTTGAACATTGAAAAAGTATGCTTCTAAAGCACTCATTCTATGATAGCCAAGGTGGAGTGTCATTTTTCACATTCATGTAGACATCTCTAGATATGCCATTGGTATCATATTCACTCAACCATGTGGGATATTGGATTACCTGATCATGACCGAGTGAGAAGAACTTCGTATGGTTTCTAGTGTGCAAAATTTTAGAGACTATTTACATGAGAATTAGTTCATCTTCTATGTGCTTATTACTAAAACCATTAGTTTGAGTTGGTAGGATTGGGATGCAAAGCTTCCTGCAACATTATGCGCATATAGAAGGGCCTACAAGGTTACAATCAATCTAACTCTATTTTGCATAGTTTTTGGATTAGAAGCCATCATTCCAGCAGAGTTTCTAATCTTGAGTTTGTGTGTTGCTATTGATCATCACCTTGGTGAACTAGAGGTGACCAAGCAACAATTGTAGTAGCTAAATGAGTCGGATGAGCGACATTTAAGCTACATGGACATAACAGGTGATTCAAAGAAGGAGGAAGGCCTAGTACGACCAGCATATTGTGCAAATAAATTCGAAGAAAGGGATGTTGGTATTACAGTACAATGCAAAGAATAGTTGAAGAATCTCAAATATGGGCGGAATGGGCCATATAGGTTGATTGAACTTCATGACAATGGCACGTTTAAATCAAGATTGATTTGGAGGGTCAGGCCCATTCCTGAGTTGATTAATGGAAGCTAAGCTAAGCCATATAGAACTACTACGATGAGCTTGGTAATAGTAAGTAGCTCACAGATGTCTACATGAATGTCACATGGCCTGAGCATCTTAAACTCACCATGATGAAGTTTAATCATGAGACTAATAGCGACTTTATTCCAATCAAGGCATCACATGGGGGACTAAATTTAGTGGTGCATCTTGTCCAACAAGTTGTTGCTACATGCAAAAGCATGAAGTATGAACCTTCATGTTCTATAGAATAAGCTCATTGTCTAGTCTTTCTCTATTGCTTTGCACTCGCTTCCACACTTCCAACATCTTACTTCTCATTATTACCCCCATCTTCACCCCTACCATGGCTTCAACTACTTTCAAGAGAGAAGATAGACTGGCCAAATGGCAAAAGTTGTCACTACAGGTTCAAGGTCCTCATCGATTGGACAACCTCCTACCAGAGTCAAGATGATAGAGAGGAATGCCTCATTCATTATGGAAAACTTGCGATAGCAAGATGTGTGGAGCATGAAAGTTGCTAAGGAATCATTTCAATCATATGGGGTCATTGTTTGCTTGGGTGTAGCCATTTTTGGTGAGGTTCAGGGACTTTTTTGTATATAGGTATCTTGCATGACCCATAACTTATACATTGCTCAACAAAATTTAGCAAACTTTGTCTTCAGGTTGTAGTACACTATGTGAGCTTCTCCTCAACCCAAGGACACACCTAAATGAGAACATTAGGCATGGGTTAACGGGCCTCCAATGTTGTGCTAAAGTGATGCATACCCATTTTAAGGGCACACTCCAAACATTGATAGTTGTTGGTATTGGTATCTAGATTCACCCTAAATTGGAAGAAGTTGGAAAAGTGCAATTTGTGCATGTGAAAATATATGTTAATAAATCCAACACTATTTACAATTTTGAACTGTTTATTTTTCCATGCACTTGCTTGCTATATGGCTCATAAGCATGCCAAAGGTCATTGCATTTAATAATACACAACATCAAACCCGATAGCATGCCCTTTGGCCTATTTACATGTTTTGAAGCATTTTAGGCTACATTGCACTTGTTTGGGATATCCAATTCTGCTAACATCTATCATCGGAGGGGGAAAAACCAGCGGTTGACCTGCAACTTGCCCCTACCCTGCAAATGCCCAGCAACCCATACGTACCTTGACGTGACCTTGTGTAGACTTTGGTTTGCCAAATGTTGTCTTCTTTCGGGTAAGTTGTCTTCTATTCTTTGCTTGCCTCACCAGCTAGGTTCTCTGGGTCTATTCTGGATTGATCGTGGCCATGGCATCAATGGCAACATGCAGCTTGCCATGGCTTGCAAGAGAAGCAGACAGAAGTTGTGAGACAAGAAAGCTGAAAAGCCAAGTGAAGGCACAAGGAACAGAGTATGGGTCGAGGAAAGCGTTGGCACAGTATTGAATCGACAATGGAAGACACTTTTGCAAAATCTGTGAAGGGAGAAACAACGAGAAGAAAGAAGACTCCTTGTAGAGCAGCAGCAAGAAGCGGTTGTAGATGCACGCATTCGATTATTGCCATCGGAGTGAATAACATGAGCTGTGGTGTCACGATTGGTGGGAGCATTCAAGGCAACAACATCAGGCCATTCAGGTAATTACCAGTCTCGAGTCTTCACAAGCTTTATCCTGCACCCTAAAGTTCATAGAGTAATAACCCTACCAACACCTCGGGAGATGCACGCCCAAGAGGTGATGCTTTCTAACCTGAGAAATGGCCTATGAAAAGTGAAAGGGGTGCACAGCTTAGATTAACTAGCTGCAAAGAGAGCGATATTAGCTATATTGATGTCCCCTGAAACAAAGGATAAACGGCTTGGGCGCACAATGTCGAAGATGATGTCAATCAGAAGGACCAACGTGGCTCCAACAGTTGAACATAGAGCAGAAGCAATGCACGATCATCCCAATCTGAGAAGTCTATGGGCTTCAACAGAATGCAAGGAAAGAAGGGACAGCCTAAGTGCAGAAGTCATTGCTACAGTGAAGATGTTTTGGCACAAAAATATAAGAGTTTTTCCAAATAAAAAGGACATCTGTAAGAAGTGGAGTGTTTGAGGAGCACATCATACACATGCTAGATACAACACAGGTCAATGGTGCCTA
The DNA here is from genome assembly GCF_047967505.1 of Dipteris shenzhenensis. NCBI lineage: Eukaryota > Viridiplantae > Streptophyta > Polypodiopsida > Gleicheniales > Dipteridaceae > Dipteris > Dipteris shenzhenensis. Next base: position 4,799,622 of record NC_141624.1, on the reverse strand, counting down.
ACCAACCCGATGGTTGTTTGTGATTGAGCTTTGGGATAGTTTACTAGTGTTTCATTTCTTAAATCAACAAGCTTGGACTAAATGTGATTGTCATAAATCAGCCCGGTGGTTGGAACATCATGCAACCGTAGCCTAGTTCAACAAACCACCGTGCTGGTGGCTATTAATATCCTAGTGCAACCAACCACTGTACTAGCGATAACTTATCCTGCACTACTACCGTGCTATCTGTACACTATTGCCATGCTATCCTAAAATTTGTTGCACAGTGCTATACTAAAACAGTCCCCTTTAGACTGTTTATCATTTCGTTAACCTCGTCAAATTTCATCCCATGCTTTTTTTAGTATATCCTAACAACCACCGCGCTGGTTTCCCATAACGAATCCACACATCCTACAAATCCATTCATCTTGTAATTATAGAAGCAAACCATCATGCTAGTGGCTGTTAATATCCTAGTGCAATCAACCATCGTGCTGGCGATAACTTATCCTGCACTACTACCATACTATCCCTACACTACTGCCATGCTATCCTAAAATTTGTTACACAGTGCTATACTAAAACAGTGCCCTTTAGACTGGTTATTGTTAACCATCAGATTTCAACCACTAGGCTACTTAAAACATTTAAGTACTAACATGGAAGCAAGTCGATACAAAATCACGTATTACGAGCACCATGAGAAAGTCCACAAGTCCAAGAAATGTTTGCAACATTTTTAATTTTTTTTAATACAATGACATTTTGTGGCTCAAGGAAATTCCAGACTCCCAACTATTTTATCAGCCTCTCTATAGCAAGCATCTCCCAGCTCTTTAGGCCAGTCTGATGCACAATGGCAGACCTCTTCACACAGTCGGATTACACACTGCTTTCATGACTCTGCTGACTTGTACGCCCATAGTAACTCCTCCTTTCGCTGGGGGTCCTCTTCATCCTAGTCTTTGCACTTTATACATCTTCGTACCTCTATCATGTCATGCCAAAAGAAACCTACATCATGAGCTTGACAAGTACCTTAAAGGAGCAAGAAAAACAATAGTCAGGGAAATTAATATTCACCATCTCTACTGACTCCAATTAATACACCCACCACCAACGCATGTCCTCCTTGCAGCTATTTTCTTCCTTCTTCTCCAGGTCTCTTTCTATGAGGATGTAATCCAACATCATTTTTAGATAGAACAAAAGTATTACAAAGTTTTTTGGGTATGCCATATATTTGTTGTACGTGGATCAGTGTACAAAGTTTGGATTGGTGTACAGAGTTTTGGGGCTAGATTTTATAATGGGCTCTTAGTTGTGTCTACACTGCTTTAAATAGGGAGAGAGTTCATTGAGCCCATCCTTCTCAATCTTCAGTCTCATGTTAGTTTGGTAATCGAAATCTTTGAGTTCATTGAGCCCAACCTTCTCATTCTTCAGTCTTCATGTTAGTTGTCTAATCAAAATTTTTCGATTCACATTAGTTGACTAATTGAAATATTTCAGTCTCACATTAGTGATCTAATCAAAATTTTTTTGTCTCACATTACTTGTCAAATTGAAATCTTTCGTCTCACATTATGGTCCTTGGCGTCGATCAAAGGATACTATCTAACTTCACATAGCTAAGAAAACAATGCCCAAGTAAACTCTAGAGAAGATTAGCAAATCAATAGATTGCACATAGATTACATCTCAAAGACTCCTTTACTTCAGATTACATCTTAAGGACTCCTTGTTGAGCTCCCTGATTCCAGGCTCAACCCTCCTTGCTCCTTTCTAGAATGGGGTTGGTTCCTTCTTGCAAGGGGCCGGCTCCTCCCTTCATGCCGCTTCCTCTTTCCTTAATTTGAGCTTCCTCATTGCAGGCTTGGCCCTTCTTGTTCCTTTCTTGAAAGGGGCTGGTTCCTCCCTTTAGACTCCTTTTCCTCACAGTCAGGCTTAGTCTTGGCCTTCTTCAATTTGAGCTCCTTGTTTTAATTTGTATCTTTTGCCCAAATTGCAAATTGAGCTATAGCATCTACTTTCTCCTCGTAGATAGCTATAGTAGGCAGGCACATTTGATATGTCCATGACCTTGGCAATGGCAAATGGCATTCTCAACATAGCGATTCATATGCACAAACGCCCCAAAGAAAAAAACGTGCACAGGGTGGTGGCATGCAGGCCATCGGAGACAACAATCATCTATGATGGGGGTATGGCAAACCATGCATTTCAGACCAGGCCTTCTTCAATTTGAGCTCCTTGTCTTAATTTGTATGTTTTGCTCAAATGGCAAATTGAGCTGTAGCATCTACTTTCTCGTCGTCAATAGCTATAGTAGGCGGGCACATTTGATCTGTCCATGACCTGGGCAATGGCAAATGGTATTCTCTACATAGCGATTTGTATGCACAAACACCCCAAAGCAAAAAATGTGCATAGGGTGGTGGCATGCAAGCCATCGAATACAGCAGCCATCTATGATGGGCGTATGGTAGACCATGCATTTGGGACCCTGGTACATAGTAGGATAGGCATCCGATTTAACTATTGTGGTCATCAATACCACAGTCATACATGACAAAGTTGCTTCTTGATTCCTTCTACCCTCATCCTAAGAATGCGGATGTTCTCCTTCATCTCCTCCACTTTTTTCTCACTCTGTATAACAGCTTCATCTGAATCCCTCAGCATTTGTAAAAGCTGCTTAAATTGATCAAAAACATCTTCATGGGCCATTTCCAAGTCTTCCACTCTAGTTTGGAAATCTCTCAAGACAACAGACTGCTTTTCATAACTGTCAAAAGCCACAACAAGCTCGTGCATAGCTCGTAATCTTGTTGTAGGGTCATGTAGCTTACTATTTGGACTTGCAATAGTGTTTTGAAAAAATAACCCTCACCGTGGCTGCTGCAAATTGCTCCACCGTGGTTGCTAAAACTTGCTCCACCATGGCTACTCTCTGCATCCTTCCTGGCCTGGAGAGTTGCCTCATTGTCTTCTCCACCTCAACTGCTCTCTCGCCCATCCTTCTTGGCCTTGAAGCTCTCTCGTAGTTCCTACATCACCTTTCTGGTTTCTGCATTCTCCCTTTTCAACTCCTCCATCATCTGGCCTTGTTCAATGTTGAATGTGTTCTGCATGTTGCAGAGCCATTTGCAAAGACCCTCCTTTCTGGCTCTTTGATCTTCAAGCTCCTTGTCTGCCATGTCCCCATCACATCTCACTTCTTCGAGCCTATCTCGGAGCTCCTTCATGCACTTCTCTACTTCTGCTCTTCTATGCCTTTCCATGTCGACCATTTTTGTAGTAGCCTCAGCTTGCTCTTGTGCCTCCTCTACCTTAGCTTCTGCACCTTCCCTGAGACTTTTCTCAAGTTGCGCTGTCTTTGCTACATCGATGGCTTTCTCTTGTAGAAAAGTCACCTTCTGAGACATCAGCTTATCATATTGCTTAAAAATCCCTTTGCGGGTAGATGCCATAGTAAATTGCAACTCCAATAGACTGAGATGACGATTGGGATTTGCCATCCATGCAATTATTCAAGTTGGTTAACACGCTCTTGGAGATCGCCCTTGAGAAAGATACATCACGTCCTTTCAGTTGCTCTACTGCTGCTTGAACCTGGTAGAACTTGCAGGTTCCTCTCGTATCAGGAAAGTAGTGAATGGTCTTCTTCAGCACATCTTGGAGGTCTGTTGGCAAGCTCAAAATCTTGACTCCACCATCTTTACTAATCTGATCATTGGGGTATACATCTAGAACATCCTATCTCTTCAGGCTACTTCTCAAAAAAGTGTGCTTGCAAACTGCCTCCAGAAATTCCTAGAGCATTTTCAATCACGCTTTCATTGATGGTAATCTTCTGACCTTGACAAACTAGTTGCCCCTCCTTCACGTTCATCTCCTGTTCCAAGCTGGTGAAGTTTTGGAGAGCATCCAAATTGGGCTTTTGAAGAGCGAGAGAGGAGCTCCCATATTTCACGATTTCAAGATCAGGGGAGTAGGGGCTCTTGCACTGTGCTATAGAGGGGGAGGAAAGATTGTGTGAGGAGTTCCCGGACTGTGCAGGGTCCATTACGAGAGGAGGTAGAAGTTGCAAGAAGAGTGCAAGGGAGATGGAAATGGTCGAGAGGCATGGAAGATGAAACAATGAAGGAAATGGAAGAGTGGAGGCTTGAGTTTGTAGTCTGATTGCAAGGGAGAAAGAAATGGTCGAGAGGGATAGAAGATGAAACAATGAAGGAAATGGAATAGTGGAGGCTTGAGTTTGCAGTCCGATTGCAAGGGAGAACAAAACGGTCGAGAGGGATAGAATACAAAATGGTTAACGGAATGGAATAGCGGTTTGTAGCCCGACTACACTATCAAGGTGAGAGCCACCGTGGTGGTTGGCCTAAATAATGATTAATTCAAGGCGACAGTACTGATTTGCATGGTAATGAGTGTAGTCCCTTTTCCTGACACCATATGTAAAACCCCCTCTTTCAACTCCTCCCACTTCTCACATTGACACCTCTTCCACCAATCCCAAGCCACAACTATCCCCTCCTCATTGCACCAAAGCCTTGCCAATCATACTAGTTGTTGAACATTTACAGAACGAGACATAGTGTTGGAATGTGTGCAATCATGAGTGAATGCAATGTGCATGAGGAGAAAACGTGGAAAATATGTGTTGGCACATGATCTCTCTTATATTATTGGAACACATGGACATGAGACCCACCTCTTTATATGACTCACTCTTCCTATTTTTTGAAAACCCCATAATATCCCATACACAAATAACTCTCACCCCATACCAAGGTATTTATCATCATACACATGGTATTTACAATGATCCATTCCACTCATCCTTTCAATCCCATACAATTTCTTAGAAAATGAAAATAAGTCTAGAGCCACTAGGCCATCGCTTGATACTCTCTTATCAAACATAGATAATCATAACATCAATGCCAAATAATATATATCAATTTTTGGCATCACATCTTTCCCCCCACCATCAGATCCCCAAGCCTATCTTGGGGGTCTACTAGCCATGGTGTTCTAGAGTAAAAGGTCTTCAGTGGTACATTCAAGGATCTCTTGACCATCTGCATCTTTCAAAAGATAAGTGTTATTTTTGAATTTTTTCTTCACCTTGAAGGGACCTCCAACGTCAAAGAAGTTTCTCATCCAATCGCTTCTCTACACGGCCATCAAACCTCATGACCAGGCTTCCTTCCTTGATTTCTAGCTTCTTCTTGTTATTTGTGAAAGTGTCATGTGCTGCTTCTAGATTTTGAAGTACTCGAGGCCGCTTTTCATCCAAGGTATCCATATGTACGAGGCGTTGGGCATAAGTTTCTTGTTCACCCATCAGATCATGGAAACAATGTGCGAAGGCTAGTGATTTCCAATTCTATTGGCAAAATGGACTCCACTCCATAAACTAGTTAAAGCGGCATGAAACCAAGAGAAAGCTTATGAGTGGTTCTATAGGCCCATAAGACCTCTCACACATGCACATCCATTTTCTTTTCTTGGCATCTGCTAATTTTGACATAGATCCACAAAGGAAATCATTAGTTTTTTCTACTAACCCATTGCATCAGGGATAATAGGCAGTTGACATGAGATGGTTGATTTTCAGCTTTTGCATCAAGGATTCCATTAATTCATTCCTGAAGGACATCCTCTTGTCTATAAGGATTTCCAATGGATGCCCAAATCAGGTACATATGTACTCTCTAAAAAAGGATGCCATCATCATTGCCTTATTATTGAGTGTGGCCTTTGCCTCTGTTGATCTAGTTGCATAATCTATGGCCACCAGTATATAATACTTCCCCCATGAGGAGCGAGAAAGTGGTCCCAAAAAATCTAAGCCCAATCTCTCAAATGGGCCATATGCTGGAATGGGTTTTAAGGGTCCAAGAACAAACTGCTTGCACCCATATGCTTGGCACACTTCACAGCTTTGACACCACTCATAGACATCTTTGTTGAGACTATGCCAATAATACCTAGTGTTGAGAATCCTCGAGTTGTGGTAGCTATAGCAAAGTGACCTGAACATTCATGGCGTAGATCCATAATTATTTTGGACTCTTGTAAGTGCACCACCCTTCTAAGAATCTTATCTTTACCTTTCTTGTAGAGAACATCACCTAGAATTGTGTAAGGATGAGCTTTCCTTACCAGCCTTTGCTTTTGTTGAGGGCTTAACCCATGAGGAAAGTGTCTTGTATCTAAATAATATTGGACATCTTGGAGTTCTAACTAGCGTGCATCTATCAAAAAAAGAGTAGCAATTTTGCAAGAAGACAACGTTCTTGTAGCCAACCCATTAGCCTTTTGGTTATGTTTTCTTGAAACATGCACAAATTTGTAGAAACCAAAAGCTTCTTTTAGCTCTATGGCCTTTTCATACAATTCCTATAGATTAGGACTTCTTGCCTTGTACTTTCCTTTTCTTTGTATAATGACCAATTGAGAATCTCCTTTATTAACCCCTACCCCTTTCACTCCCTTTCCACTAGTAAGGTATTTCCAAGTAAGGGTTCATTTGCTGCGCATACTCCTTTCAGTCCCTCAGGGGACCATTCAAGAGGTGGTGGTTCTAATTTTGAAGGAGCTGGCTTTGCGAGATATAATTTGATGATTTTGTTTGGACTCATTCGAATTCATTGAAGTGTTCGGCCTTGGCTTTTCTGTGATTTCCTCCTTCAGCTTTCTTGTGGGATCTTTTGCTGTTATTCAACTTTGGAGGTTCAATTTTTGGAAGCTCAACTGCCATTAGGGCATGCAGGATGGCTAAGTCATTATCAAAGATTTGATCTTCAATTTCAGCATTCTCAGCCTCAGTTTCAAGGTCCCAAGGAAAATTGGAGTCATCATTGGTATGGATACCTTCTTCAAGTTCATTATCATACTCAAGGTTAGCCATAAAGAATGGCATCTCTAGATTGATTGGTTCTTCATATGTGAGTGGAGGATCTACCTGTAGCACCTTAGCATCTATCTGTGAGAAGATGGGGTCTAATGAATGGCAGTTGTCGATGGTTGCCAATGTTTGTATCCAGTTATTGACATTGCTTTTTGAATCAAGGTCAGCCATAAAGAATGGCATTTCTACATTGATTGGTTCTTCATATGTGAGTGGAGGATCTACCTGTAGCACCTTAGTATCTATCTGTGAGAAGATGGGGTCTAATGAATGGCAGTTGTCGATGGTTTCCAATATTTGTATCCAGTTATTATTGACATTGCTTTATGAATCACCCGCTATGGCATGCTGTTGCAGGGGAGCTGATTTGCTTGAGATTGTCATTGAAGATGTGTTGGTGTCATCCAACGCTCTAGGCGCGATTGGTTTTATAGCTCCTGTCCCCACATTCACCTTGAATGCAGTGTCGGAATTTTCGATTGTCAGTCTATCAATTCCCTAGTCATGGAGGACCGATGCTTCCCATAACCAAGGACGTCCTAGTGAGATTTCATAGGATTTTTTGGGGGGATCCAAGATTGTGAATTGAAGGGAAAAGCGGACTCCTACGACCTTTGTGGACATGCCATTTACTATTCCCAAGGGTTTAGCCCGTGAATCATCGGCAAGGCGTATGTTAAAATTAGCCTTTTGCATTGGTGGGAGACCCCATTCTTCGTAGAGCTCCTTTGATAGGACATTTACACCTGCTCCACCATCCACTATGGCTTGGACTTCATTATATGCCTTGTGGATCAAAGGCATAGTAATGTTGCATATGTCATCTCTCTCACCCATCCGCATTGGGATATCTTTGATGTCGTTCATAGGTGGAGAGGGATTTCTGAGTTCAATCCATCCTTTGAAACTCTCCCAGAGATTGGGACAATTTGTGGAGTCTGTTGTTGGAACAGAGGCTCGAGTACAATATCAATACTTTGTGGGGCCAAGTCATGGATTGGGTCTTGAGCTTGTTTCTCAGCCTCAAATTGAGCTTGTTCCTTTTGTACCCATTGTTGACGTGCCTAAAAACGAGCCTTCTCCACCTCTACATTTGGGTATGGAGCTTCTTTTATTTGAGGCTCGGGAGTTGATGTGGACGAGCTCGGCTGCTCATTGCTTGGCAGAGGTGGAGGCACTTTTGCTTTCTTTTTAAGAAGGCACTTTGGTTGGATTGGAATATTAGGGTCCTTGGTGGCCTCTTTCTATTGGCATGTAATTACATTCACAGGTTGTGATATTACACTTGCCAGACCCAGACTTTGATGGTCCACCCTAATGATGCCGATTGGGACGTCAGGCTTAACCTCTGTTTGTTGTGGGACTTTATTTTTCATGGGACAATCCATACAAGCATGTCCTATGCCACAATCTTTGCAGAGTGGTTGGAAAGTAGCGGGGCTACCACGATGAGGGCACTCTGCAATCCGGTGATTTTCTACACAACCGTAGTACTTGATTGGTGCTCGATATGTATTGGGATGTACTTGATTTGCATAAACTGGTATTAGACCCTCTGCACCTTCTACATAGTACACTGGGTACTCTGTTTCATACTCAAATGGCAAGTCTACTTCCTCGGCTTGTAATTGATGTATTGGAACTGCCTGAGGAGCTGGATTTGGTGCTCTTGGATATGGTTGTGGATTTGGATTCTTGAGTAGTTTTGGGACTTGTGTCTGAACGGGAACAAGATTTAGCCTCGAAGCTGGGGGCACTTGTGCAAGTGCCAGTTGCCTGTACACTGGCATGGGTGCCGCTTGGTATTGTTGAGGTGGAGGCGGGTTGTTACACATGTTGAAGATGCAACTGTTTTCATCATGGCCGTCGATGATGCAGATATGGCACCACAACCTTGGCAGTGGATTTGCTTGTGCAGTGATCCTAGCTCTTAGGACCGGGCACTCATTTGCCGTATGATTGGCCATGCAGTGTGGACACCAGACATTTTCTCACCGTGGATATGTCTGAGTTGGCGACTAAGTCAAGTGAAGTTTTCGTTCCATGGCTTGCATCATGTCTTCTTTCAGCTTCATGGCCATGGCCTCTAGGCAATCTTCATTTGATGTTTCGGCAGTGGACTTGGATTTGCCCTTTTTTGAGCTCTTATCTCGTGCACTAGATTTGCCATCATCACTGCCAGTGTCAGAGTCAGTCATGCCATCCTTGATGTCAATGGCTGTCGCATGAGCAACATTTAACGTTTCATAGCTGCTGCTAATCTTTTTCATATCCTTTCGGATTTTCTTTCTTAGTCCTTCAAACAATGAACCAGGCCGTGAGGCGTGGGTCACATTTGGCAATTAATCTTTTCATCTTGCCCAAGTACGTGTGTACATCTTCTCAATGGCCTTGTTTGATATTGCTTAGTTGGAGAGCGGGATCATCTTGTAGCCTCTCCGTTTAAAAGCGTCTTTTAAATTATGTTTGAAGTAGGTCTCATGTGGCTCGCTCTTCCACTAGAAGGTCTAGGTACCATTCAGACGCTTCATCTGTTAAGGCCATGGGAAACCAAGCCACCTTAGTCTCATGGGATTGATTTCCACCTGCTTGGCATGCAGAATGGGCGAGAGTTGCAAAGGGTGACTTTGCCACAAGTGCGGATGTTGATGTGGTTTTGTTTGGAGCGTTAGAGTGGTGTTAGTGTTGTAGGTACCATCGTGTTAATAATGTGCCTAAGATTGTCCCACATGTGTAGGAAAATGTGTCGGTGCAGATGGATCATCAATCGAAGGTCACGGTGTAAAGATACGAGCGAATTAGTGCGAAATGAGGCCCACACGGGGGTGCAAATGAGTGAGTCCTAGGGGTGCCGAAATGGTGTGCAATGGGCTAGAAAAATGCCTCATAGCATGGTGTTTTCTTGTGTGAAATTTTGGTTCAAACAGGGTCCAGTTTGGGTCCCAAACAGGTGCAATACGAAGTGTTGAAGTAAGGGTAAAATTGGCCTTTGGGGGGGGGGGCCTTGGTCTTAAGGTTTTTGTGAATGGACTTTAAGTCCAACTGAGGGTTTGAACCAATTGAATTCCAGTTAGTCTAACTAGCCTATAACCCTAACTGTGGGTTAAAACTGATGACAGCTAGATAAACTAACCATAATTAGTTTACCTAACTTAACTGTCTAATTAGTCTAACTAAATAGAAGTTAGACTAACCTAACTGTAACTACTAACTAACTTACAGTTAAACTAACTAGATTGGTACAGCTTATCTAGCCTAAGTTAGAGCTAACCTAACGTAGGTATAAACTAACCTAGCTAGGTATAGTCCTAGGGTCAAGTTAGGTTAGGTTAGGTTAGGTCAGAATGTGCTTCCATAAAAAGGAGAAATGTTCAGAACTTCAAGCTCTACACTGACAACCTTCACATGGTCTGATTTATTAAGATGCTGTTTTTCTAGAAAACATACATTTTCTTAAACCGGTAACTAAGAGTTTCAGTTAGGAATTAGTTTTTTACTTGAGTTGGAAAAGTTTTAGCTCTCCTAGCTCTTGAGTGATATGTTCATGAAAGTTCGAAGTAGTTTATTTTTTACACATACCTACATGTGTTTACTCTTTACTTGAGACGCTAGTCTCCCCGGCAATGGCGCCAAATGTTAGCTCTTTCCCACGGCTTCCGCAGGAAGAGCAAGGTATTCTAAGTATGCAGGATCCAAGGCTTTTTGTCACCTACAGATATATCGGGGTTGTCGTTTATAGTATACGTGTAGCTTAGGACCTCGAGTCGTATTTTGGTGAGAGACATAGGCTTAAGTGTGGTAAGCAAACATAGTGCATGCATGTGTGAAAGGAACGTGCATCATCATGGTTGAGGTAATGAAGGCTTTCGCCTTCTTTGGGGGTTGTAGGGTTTAGGAGGAGTTTAAGGATTAGAAGGAGATTCCAAGGTTTAGAAGGAGGTTCTAGGTTTAGAAGGAGGTTCCAAGGTTTAGAGTAGAGTACATAGTGGAGAATTCGTCTCCCTCGTAGATCATGGAGGTTAAGGGTTGAGGAACTAAGGGTTTACGGGGAGCATAGGAGTGGGAGAGGAAGAAGGTGTAAGAGCATGGGAGAAAGAAGAGAGAGGAGGAAGGAGGAGGAGGAGGAGGAGGTAGGAGGAAAAGGGAGGAGGAGGGAGGAGGAGAAGGGAGAAAGAGGAGGGAGGAGGAGAGGGAGAGGATGGGTTGCAAGGTTAGGACATGCTTTTGGACGTGGAGTGCAAGGAAGCATGGAGACAATTGCTTGGAATACCAAAGTAGAAATCAACACAATGCTCCAAAGAGTGTGGGCTTCATTCCATTATGGGGTATTTATACAAGTTGGAGAGCTTCTCTCTCTGCATGTAGGAATTGTAAGACATTCTCTCTCTACATGTAGAACTTGCATATAGAAGTTGCATGTAGGAGTTGCATGTAGAACTCGCATGTAGAACATGCATGTAGGAATCGCATGTAGGACTTGCATGTAGGACTTGCATGTAGAACTTGCATGTAGGAGTTGCAAGTAGAATTTGCAAGTAAAACTCGCATGTAGGAGTTGCATGTAGGACTTGCATGTAAGAGTTGCATGTAGGAATCGTAGGTAGAACTTGCATGTAGAACATGCAAGTTGGATTTCTAAGAGGGATTATTTCTAGCCTTATATCTCTATAAAAGGAGCCCTTCTCTCCCTTGTTCAACATCTCTTCCACCATTAGGACTCATGCTGTTGTAGCACTAGTATCTTGAAGACTCTTCCATGATACTTCTCTCTCCCTCTTGTAGATATTCTCTTGTCTAGACTCTTGAGTCCATCTCTCTAGTTCATTCTCTCTCTATTAGTAGTCTTGGAGCTTCCGCTCCCTCTTGTATGTATGAAACATCTTCTCCTCCCTTGTGTGTATAGCATGTTAAGTTGCATATCAGTAGAGTCTTACTCTATTGGAAATGAAGGTTACTTCAAATTATCTCCCTTGAGTCTCTCTTCCCTTTTTTCTTCATTCCTTTGTCCTATTATTTCTTTCAAAGTCTCCAAAGTGCTTCCTATTTGGCCGCTCATTATGTGCACATGGTCCATCTATTTCTTGAGCCACGAAGGGAGTTATTTCCTCTCTCCTAGGAAACCTCTATGGGTTCTAGATTGTTGTTTAAGTCTAATCATGGAGGGAGTATTCTCCCAAGTCGGCACCAATAGAAGGAGTGTATGGTTTTCACGACTGTTTGACCCCTTATTAGTGTTTTGGCCATAACTTTCTACTCAGTGATCTGATTTTGACAAAACTTATATCACCACAAATATATTTTCAAAACACATCTCTTTATGTATTTAAATTTTGCATCAAATTCCAAAACAAAGAGTTATGAGTCCTTGTGTTTGATAGTCTATTTTTATAATAGTTTTTACCCCCTTTCAATAAATTGCCCATAACTTTCTGACCATTTCTTTGTTTCTTACAAAACTTATATCACCATGAAGTGCATTTCAAGATGCATATTTCTATGTACTTGAACTATTGATATCATGTCTCTAGTAAATTTTATAGACATCTATGTTTGATAATAGTTCGTTGAACAATTTTGAGCTACTTTTAGAGGCTTCCATGAAGGAGGTGCAATGTTTCCCCAAAATCTACCCATCCGACCCAATTAGACCCTCCAACTTCATGTCACCTATTTTGGTGGAGACACCGGGTACATTTGGTCTTGGATTGATCCCACCTCACTAAAATATCTTGGGAATAGTGGGTTGCATGTTATGGCTAGTATAGGCATGTTTTTCCTATGTGATAAAGAGGATACTTAGAAGAAGTCGATTAGAAGAAATTGCAGCCCGTTTAAGAGAGCTAGAAGATTTTGAAGGTGATGCTCAAGCTATGAACACGGTCATCATGATCATATCATTTACGTTTGAACTCCTTAATGTGTTAGTGAGTCAACGGTGCCATCAAGCACAATGCTAGATTAGGGTTTGATTCATGTAGTCGCAGCTTGGTGTGAAGAGGAGCTGAGTATTCAGGTGGTTTTTTACTATGATAGTGGAATGGTGATTCTTAATGCTTTCAATTTCTTCTACTATGCAACCGATAAAGAGTATGAAATTTCGAAGCTATTATGTGTCATTCCAGTTGTAAGAAGGGTACTTCTTGAATGCATGTATAGACAAGTGTTTCATGGTAATGGTTGGTCTGTTATGTTTGAGGATTTGGTTGGAGATCACATTGTGGAGGCTTTTGAACAAGTGGTTATGCACAATAAGTCAGTCTTGGTGTACTAAGGCACTGTGAGAGCTTGTTTGAATCTTATTGTGGTATATTGTTTGGATCTTGGTGCCTTCTTTTTGTGTTTCACCATGGTAAAGCTTCTAGTGTTTTGAGGGTCCCAAGGGGAAGACCCGGAGTCTTATCTTCGGGATTTTGTTCCAGAATGCCGACTTTTGGATAGCTCATAAAGGATTGGGTGAAGATTTTTCCTGACTTTCTTGAAGATGTAGCCTTGAGTTAGCATGAGGCCTTGCCAGACTCTACCAAGGAGGACTGGGACCAAGTGGTGGCTGCAATTAAGCTGTGATTTGGGGAAATAGAGTCACCAAATGCTGTGATGCTGTAGTTGGACCGACTCTATCGAAGAGAGGGTGAGACAGTCTCTATGTTGGCAATCAGATATAAAGCTTTGTGGACAAAGGATGAAAGAGCAGCTTTGCGAGCTATGGCATCTACATCATGAGCCCCTCAAAATATTTCAGGGATAGAGCACTTAAAGATGAGTAGTATTTGTGATGGATTTGGAACCTCATCTTTGCTCAAAAGTAATGATTAAAGGTCCAACAACATATACATGGAGGCATTCTGCATTGCAACCATGAAAGAAGCTTCTCTACAAATTGAATCCTCAATGCTCATTTGTCTTCACTAACTTCAACTTCTAAGGTGGAGGTAATGGCAACTCCTCATGTACCAAAGAACTCTGAGTTAGATCATAATATCTCCCAGTTTTGATGGAAAAGTTTACTAATTTTGGTTAATACATGACAAACCTAGAGCACCCAAGAGTAAGGATAGGCCTCAAGATAAGAGTAGGGTCACTTGCTATGAATGTAATTAAAAAGATTACTATTGCCCTGAGTGTCCTAGATTGAGAAAGAAAGAAGAAAAGGATGTATCCTTGATAGAACTTAAATGTGGCTAAACAAGAAAAGAGAGGTAATGATGGCTAAAAGAGGGTGTGTAAAGCAAAAGAAGAAGAAGGGAGAGAGGAAGCAGTTCTTTCTTTCTTTCTTTGCTCTCTCATGTATGAATGAAAGACTAGAATAGTGATAGAAAGGAGACAAACATTCAAGCACAAATGTAGTCACTTTTCATGCAAATTCATCAATTGATCCTTGATACAATATAAATGGGTATGGAACTAACTTACACAAAGGATAGAGGAAAGCATGAGATACATGTGGGCTGCATGTAGCAAGCACTAAGTAGGTGACAAATAAGTCCTTGCTTCAGTCCAAGGTAGTAAGCAACAAGGTGCAAAGAGCATTCGAATGCCATCAAGTGCATCTCAGATGATCAAAGACTGATTTAAGATAGATAGGGCTATTTAATGAAAGTTAGCCTCAAGGCATTTCAAGATGTGCTAGTAAGGTTGGACCAGCTTGACTGGTAGGGGAAAATCCCATCTCCCTGAAGGAAAAATGCCCAGCTAGCATTTTGGGCTCGCAGTGTACGGCTGGCCTGGAGTAGGAGATTTTGGGAATTCTAGCCTAGGAGTCGAATGATGGACCGGTTGAACTGGTGAAATGTGTTGAAATTGACAGCCCCTCCAGCTTCTGCACTCTTTCCTCCTTCATTGCAAACTTTTCCAATAGGGCATAGACAGCGCAATTGGGAGCGCTTCTCTTGTTGCCTGGCAGTCGGACATGCGGGGACATGGTTTCTCCACGCCGTTGTTGCAGCTGCCCACTGGGCAGCCTCACGAGAGCGAGGCGCTAGTGGGGAGTTGCTATGAGAGAGTGTGTCGTGTGGGTGCCCCGAAGAGGGGAAGGTCAACGAAGGAGTTGACCTAGGCACTCTTTCTTCTTTTTTGTTCCACGTGCAACAAACATGTCTTTTTGTATTTCTCACCTTTCGTTTTGCTTAGCTTCCATTGGAGCTCTGAATGAAATCGGCTATGGCTGTGCTGTGGATCGCATCCCCCAAATTCGACCTTTTCTGTGTTGCTCCAGTGATTCAGCTTCCATCTTGCTTTGCAAATTCAAATGATTTTCCTTTGCTCGCTTCATTTTGAGAGCTTGCATCGGTGTAGCCGCGTTGCATCTTTCTCTATCATCCGGCCTCGCGTTAATTGAGTCGAGTGGGCTTCTCTTCCCGATTAGATGAGAGGATTTGTTGGATTTGCAGCGAGCTGCTCCCTCTCAATGCGAATGTATCAACTGCACTATCAAGGCCAGACCTGCATTGCCGTCCGTCGCGGGCTCCAGCCAGTTCTTTGGCCTAATCTTAGAATCCGCTGAAAAAGCTGATTGTGGTTTTCCTTACCGCTTACCAACAAGCGGAACAGGAGCTAAAGAAGATCTCAAATTGCATTGGGTCGAAGATCCCTGAAATAGAGTTGTCGATTTACCGTACGCTGAACCCCTATACTATCCGGATCTTTGGGCTGTGAATTGATCTGGCGACTCTTACGTTCTCCACTTACAACAATACGAAAACTCATACAATGATTAGGTCCTCATAAAGATAATGTTGGCTGGTCTTCCCGAGGTTTTTCCCTTCTTTAAGAGGGAAAGACTCGAGGGAGAAGTCGAAAAGCAGAATGCTGCAATTCATCCTCCCTCTGTGAAGTTGACGACAGATCGGTCTGCTTACAGACCTGGGGACACCATTCTTGCAACAATCGAATTAACCCGCGATGATCAATCTTCAAGTAGAGGAGTCGAATTTCTTCTGCTGGAAAATTTGATAGTGGAAGTGAAAGGGCTTGAGAAGTTGGATCCACAATGGCTCCTCACCCCTGCACCTGCGCGTGGTTCCAAACAGCGTAGAGGTGCGTAACAGTTTTTCCTTGCGGCTTTTCTTCTCAGGATCTATAATATCTGTTTAGAGTGTTTCTGAGTATATATCTTTTGAGGTTCATTCAAGATCTTGTTTTTAGGCCAGGTGACTTTTACACCACACCCTCTCTCCTCTCTCTCTCTCTCTCACACACACACACACACATATCACCATTTTCCTCCCATCTTCTGTTGTAGAAGGACGTTGCCTATATTCTGTGATATTTAATATTAATCTCTCTCTCTCCCTCCTCTCTCCCTGCCTCTCATTCAAAGTGCGAACCCCCTATCCCTTCATGAAGGGGAAGCCCTATGCCAAACAGAACATTCCTTCACAAGATAACGAAGATAGACGCAAGCAGACTCCCTTACAAAGTCAAGGAGGCAACAAAAATTTCAGGTTGGCGTAGGGAGGGAGTCAAGTGGATGGAGAGATGGGGGCTCCATGCTGTAATTATCCCAAAGGAAGAAAACTCTGGGACACTGCAGTAAAACTTTGGACATGGCCAATAGGTTGATACTAACCACATAGGATATACCGGAAAATGTATCAGTAAGATGTAAAAGAGCCACTATTATTATGATAGTGGCTTCTAGTCCCATAGAGCCTGTAGGGTCTTAAGCGGGCTTTAATAAAATCATATCATCTCTCTCTCTCTCTCTCTCTCTCTCTCTCTCTATATATATATATAAAACGGATCTCGTAGGGTCTCAAGCAGACTTTAATAGAATAATATTATCCTAGAATTGACACAGGAAATCACACTGCCACATGGGAAACTGACGAATCACTGGCTGCCCATGATGCTATTGTCAAAATAGAGAAATGGCAAAAGTACCTCTCTTCGACTGGAATAAAGTGCAGTAACATTTGAATTTATAACTTGGCAGATTTAGCTGGATTTATTACTCACTGAAAGTCAATCAGCAGTGGGAAGGGGACAGCAGCTAGCACAGGAAACATTGCAGGTCAGAAAGAGATGTTTACTCCAAATAGTAGTTCCAAGAGGCCCAACGTTCTTACCCCTTACTTCCTTTTTAGCAGAACTACGAAAGAGCAGATGTATGAAGTAATGTTAAGCTACAAAACGAGAACAGTATGTTAATCAGTGTGGTCAATCGGTTAAACGAAAACATGAAGGAGAGGTCACAAAGGATGGAAGAAGTGGAAAACAAAGTGCAATCGGGTTATGCCAAGGTGAATGACAGAGACAAGAAAATACAAGGGCCAAAAGTGCAGGGAGATCAGGTCAGCAAGTGCCAAATACACCAAATATCATCAACACCATTGACTATATAGTAAACAGCAAAATGATGAGCTAACGTTATTCCATGCTAAGAAAGCAGAAAGAACACCAGGAAAAAGCTCTAAACTTAGGATAGAGGAAAGCGAGGATGAGGACATGGAAAAGGTCCTCACCCATGTCGTTCAAAAGATTATGCATATCTCTGCAACAACATTGCAAGAGGCCTTTAGAGTGGGGAGAAAGGGAGACAAGCCAAGGCAAATAGTTGTGGAATGTCAAGGGACACAGCCCCATACTAAAGTGTTAACCCACAAGCATCATGTCAAAGGGCACTCCATATGGATAAAATGAAGATGTCACATGCACCTGACACACTCTGAAGATCAAGGAGCTCGAAAAAATCAGAAATGCAAAAGGGAAAAAAAGGAAGAGTGCTTATATGAAGGATGGGAAAGCAATAATCATAGAAAGGGGTAAGGAGGGGAGAAAAATAAATAGGAACGCGAGACCTGTTAGAAATGGACCAACAGAGGGTACGCACAGCGGAAAACTGATAGAATAGCCCAAGAGCTCACACAGTGTGTGTGGAGTGGAATCACAAACTTCTTTAAGTTATGTGCATCACATAGATGTGCAGACTAGTAAATAGACAATGATCCAGCAGATATATAAACCACCAAAATAATATATTTCCGTCTAAAGCTATGGACGAAATACAAAAGAGAGAGATCCAAAGTCCCACCAGAGCGTGGTCCTTTGATCTTACCACAAGGTACTTCTACTATCTGCCGGATATCTCTAGAATACTGAGCCCACGTGCTCCACCTCGAGCGTATGTAGACTCTTCGTCCCGATCCCTTCCACCTTGCTGTCCGGAAGCCAGCCTAGGTGGGCAGCACCTGAGCTAGGTCTGCAGCTGTCTCCCCATAGGTGGCTGGTGTGCTGCTCCTGCTGCTCCCTGAACTGCTGCTCCAAGTGATGATGAATGGGGCCTGGTGGCCCTCCTTTTATAGGCCCCCAAGGGCTGCTGCAAAAACCGACCAGGCAGGCTGCCTATGGCCGACCCAAACAGGCCGACCAGGCCCTGACCTAGTCTGCCTATAAATGCCCCCGTGGGGCTCTCTTTTCTAGGGCCTTTGGCCCACACTTCAAGGCAGGGGTCCAGCCCCTAGGCCTGCCCCAAAAACCGACCAGCAGCCTCAATCTGGCCGACCCAAACAGGCCGACCAGGATGCTGCAAAAACCGCTCTAAAAGGGCTCTCATAACCAGGGCCCGTGGCCCACAAAACTAGGGCTTTGGCTCTCACTTCAAGGGCTGATGCCCTCTTATATATGCAGGGTCCAGCCCGCTTCTGCCCTGCCATTTTCTAGGCATGGTAGGCTGGCTGGAACCAGCCCTACTAGCCCTATGCCTGGCCGACCAGACTGCTGGTAACCCCCGCCCTGTTGCGCCTCTGCCAGGCCCTTCCCCAGCGACGTACAGATCTGATAAGTCTCCGTACAGCCCTGTACAGTGAGGCCGTACCCTGCTGATGTCAGCATGCCCTTCACAGGGCCCTGTTGCAGGCCGTGTGCCTGCTCATTAGTTCCGTCTTGCCAGGCCAGATCCTGGGCTTCATGCCCCCGCTATCTTTCCTGCACAAGGTCTCCTTTGTGCTGCCCATGTAGTAGCCTAATCATGCCTTGGTCTACCTCCCCCATGCTCTCCTCATTTGGGGGCTTACAGATGGGGAGGTGACCTTTCCAACAGAAAGGAGATGGAAAAGGTCATCAAAAGATACAGGAGAGGTCTGCACATGGGGAGACAACTTCTCACACTATGTAGTTGTTCTGGGCCTGCAAATATGCAATGGCACACCCCTTTTTAAAGACACAAGAGAATAACGTTAAGGAGCCTGGATGCAAGTCATACATTAGAATACCTCAAGATTGATGGGGAGACTCTGGAGTCGACCTCAGGGCAATGTCACTCGGAATCAAAGGAACAATGTATGATGCAGCAAAACAGAAAATTACTGCACACCCCAGGCTGAGGATGGATTAAAAATCACATTTATGAACAAGCTGTTAGATGCCTCACACGTACCAAGAAATAAGTTAATGCATGACAGAAATAGGCAGACATCTGTGTTTGCTGTTTTCTTTGCTTTGTTTGCTGTTCTACAATCCTGGTCGTACCAATGGTTGCACAGCATGCCTTTGCTTCTTCCTTTGCCCTTTGCAAAGCATCATGGGCTGTTGGCTACAGCTTACAAACGGACAATAAGAAACAAGAAAAGAGATTTTCTCAAGAGAAACACCTTAAGAGCTTCAAAGAGCTTAAACAAAACCCCATAAAGCTTTTTCGGAAACTACATGGCAGCAATCCACAGGAGAGGAAAGCATCATGGGAGGACATGATAAAATTTGTCAAAGAACTCTACGAGAGGGACGGAGAAGAGAAAGTCAATCATGATTATTCTAAATCAAATCAACAAGTGATGCTATAACAGAAAAGGATGTGGACAAGGGGCCGAAAAAGCTAGCAAGCGGAAAGGTCCCAGACACACAAGGTTTAGTGGCTGAAATGTTGGAATGGAGTGGGGAAAAGACAAAGAAGATGCTTACTGTGATTATGAATAAGGCTCTAGAAGAGAGCTTCCCTAACTCACTAGGGGCAAACCAAGTCCTGAAAGTGTGTAGGTGTAAAAGATCCTCTCGGATAACTTGGTTAACATCGTGGTATGTGAGCGGAACTGAATGGGCCTCATGCTATACTGGAAGGGGGGTAACCTGTCCACATGGAGCCCTAGACTGTCAAACCAGTTGCGTGTATGTGCGTACCAACACCCCTAATCGCTTTCAGCTACTAAAGCCATGGATGAAGATAGGGCCAATCATGGTAACCTATGTGAACCTAAGGTTGAGGAACCATATGTGAGAATGGAGTGTGTGCGGAAGCTTACAAGAAAGAGAGAAAATGACACAGGAGTGAGGCAATAGTAGTTGTATATATAAGGGAATACAACTCAGCTTGAGGAGGAAGACCCAGAAGTGTGGACGGGTGGGAGCCTTTTATAGGCCCCTAGCTAGCTTGGTCGGCTAGCAAGGGCTGGCCATATGGACCGACCAGTAGGTTGGATGACCCGACCCAACTAGGGTCGGGTTAGGTCAGGTTGACCTGACTAGTTAGGTCGGGTAACCCAATGTGGTTGGGAGTCCAAACTGGGCCACAACTCAGTCGTGACCATGGCCAAAATAGCCTCCACCAACCAGCTGAATCCGGCCAGGATACATCTTATCCTACTTCACTCCAGAGAGTGCAGAGAGCGAGGAGACGGCATCCCCCACCGCAGCACGAAATAGCTCGACAGACGCAGATACGAGACATCTTCGCAGCCCACCAGAGAGCCATCACTGTACCAGGCTTCGGTTTTGTCCCAGTGCCTGGATAGATTGATTGATATGGCCCACTCTGCAATTGTAGTTGACTTTTTTTTTCTATGATTATGTTTTTGTTAGCATAGATTACTACTCAGTAAGGGTCCTAGCATACCCTTTGCTTTAGCCCACTGAGGCTTGTATGAGTTCGCTTTTCTGGGCACTTTGTCCCATAGGCCTCCCGTGGACGTTAATATATCTTTCTTTTCTTTCTTTATGAGATGCCGAACTTTAACACCCTCTTTGTAGTTCATAAGCCGATGAAGATGCAACCATGAACCCTCCACCAGCGCGCCTACTTGATTCACCTCGGAGATAGCACCTGAGAGCCTGGATTCTCTGACGAGATTTCCTCGTCTTTGATTTCGAGTACTCATTTGCACTAATGGCATATAATGATATGTGATATACACCTTGACCTATATCCTGCGGTGAACACATCACATTCAGGAACCTCAAACAATGAACATCGGACACGGGCTCCCAACTAGGCTGCAACTCAGCCCTGACCATGGTCAAAATATCCTCCACTAGCCACCCGAATCCGGCCAAGATACCTCTAATCCCCATGGTCCCTCCACCAGCGCGCCTATTGGATTCACCTCGGAGATAGCACCCGAGAGCCTGGATAATGCTTAAATTTCTCAATGCCAAACACCAAAGACAAGGCATGCTTGTTAGCTTCAGAGTAGCATCGTTCAATTTCGAGCAATTGTCAAGAAGCAAATCGAATGGGATACATGAACGGATCCTCCCCTTGGAGAAGAATACCCGCCAGAGTGTGTTCACCAAACCCATGATTGATATAGAAAGTCTTTGACCAATCAGGATTGTGTAGAATGGGTTCTAAAGCTAGAGCACTCTTGATTTGTACAAATCCATGATCACAATCCTCATCCCAAGAGAAATCAACTCCATCTTTTAATAGCATAGTCATGGGTCGCGTCAAAGCAGCATATTGATCAATGAATTGGCGATAGTATCCTGCTAGATTAACAAATGAGCGTACCTGACGTTTGGTTGTTGGCGGGGAGAGCTTGAGAATAGCTTCTACCTTCTCGGGGTCAGGCTTGACGCCCTCAGATGAGACAATATGTCCCAGTAACCTCCCTTGAGTGGCTACATGAGGTTGTTGCGGTGGCGGTAACGGTTATGGTTGGTAGATGGAAGTTTAATGATTGGTTATTGTCTTCTTTTCCTTTCAAGGGGTGGATGGTTGGTAGGAATTTTGAGGAGCTACTGAACATTTTGTTCAGTAACAACTCTAAGAACTTCTAGCAGAGATTTCTAGAGGGACGGTCCCCCTCACCACATTTTGTTAATCAAACCTGAGTTGGTTTGATTATGCATGCACACTTTATGATATCCCAAATCAGCCAGTCCCTAACCTCTCACATATGCCACGGGGGGGGTAAAGGATGCCGTTATGAAACTTCATAATGGCCGAGTGAAGGATCATGAGGGACTATGCACTGAGTTCATTGCATATGGGATTAACCTCCTAGCCCCGATCTTAGCAAAGCTATTTAATGAAGCTGTTTGTTTGGGGTTTCCACGCAGCTGGACCATTAACACTATCTCACCCATCCACAAGGCAGGGGATCCCATGAGCCCGGAGAACTACAGGAGTATTATGATTGGACATGTCATGTCCAAGATTTATGCATCAGTACTTGATTTAGAGGTCAGTAGATCTGCGGAGTGTCGAGGACTTAGAGCAACTGGACAGGTTGGATTACAGCGTGATCATGGAACCATGGACCACATTTTCACGCTCAGATGTATCATCGAGGAGGCAAGGGCACGGAAGCAGAGGGTTTACTGTTGCTTTGTGGATTTCGGCAAGGCATTTGACACGGTTCCGAGAGCTCGTCTCATACGGCGCTAATAGGATTTGGGTTACGACCAGGAGATCATTTGGGCGGTCATGGCACTTTATGAGAGTTTCAGGTAGAGTCCGAGTAGGATCTGGGTGGACATATGAGATCATGAGCACTATCGGGGTCAAACAAGGGTGTCCATTATCACCTACCTTGTTTGGCCTCTACATTGACGAGCTTGAGACAGTGATGTAGAGACAGGGGGGGTCGGTTGCTCTCTTGCAGACACGCTGATCCAGATATTGCTTTACGCAGATGACGTGGCTCTCTTGTCTTCCTCATAGCAGAGGGGCTCCAGAGACACCTTGACTCACTACAGTCCCTTTGTAAGTCTCATGATTTGAAGGTCAACCTGGGTAAAACCAAGGTTATGATCTTCAATACATCTCGAGTCATCATGCACCAGGAGCAATTCGCATTTGATGGGTCACCTATTGAGATAGTTTCATCATACACTTATCTTGGGGTTGTCTTTTCCGGACCCATCTTCACTATGAGACCTACAATGCAGGCACACGCTTGAGCAGAGGGTATGCTTCATTGGCCAGACTAGAGAGGCAGTGCTTCCGCTCGCACTTTCAGGACCCACGGACCAAAGGGTTGCTTTTTGACTCCTTGGTCTGTCCAGCGGGGATGTATGGGCTAGGCCAGACTTGTCGGATACAGAGTAGGCCCGTGTGGAGTGGTTACAGGTTCTACGGATGATTTGTGGTAAGCCATCCGTTCCTCACCAGATCATTCGGCGGAGTTTGGGTCATCCCCATTACAGCTAGATGCTGCATTTCAGATCATCACGTATCTGTACCGAGTCGAGGAGTATGGGGATTACACCTTTGGGCGTAGCAGGCTACCATGGCTTCCAAACCACTCAAAATCTTCCGAGAACATGAATCTTACTCAAATTAAGTCCTTCGGCAACACAAATTTTCTCCATAAAGGAAGGCCCCCTCAATATTATTGATCTAGATCTATAGTGCAGGCCTTGCTTTGCAAGGTTGTGATCCTAGGGGGGATTTTCTAAGATATGATCCTTGGAAATGTCTCTCGCTCTCCTTTCTTGGCTAGGGATTGGATGGATATTTCTAGGTGTGAATATTGACCTCATTGCATATATGGGTTCCTTCCTCATTCCTATAGGCGGGAAGCCCAAAATCTTGGGCCATCTTTAGGAATCTTCAAAGAATCCCTCTTATTCTTTGGAAGAGATTGATAGGTAGCCAACCATGTGGCATGACAACATACTTGATGATCATGATCCTCTTCTATGGCACTTGCAGCAGGAGACCTCCCTTCCAGTACAGCATGGATGCTCCGTTTTCTCCCCTCCTATCACACGAGGTCAACCAGGTTATCCGTGAGGATCTATTACAGCTACACACATTCCGGACCTGGTTGGGACCGAGTGATCTTCCAGTGAAGCTTAGCTTCTATAGAGATCACTTCTTATATATCACAGCGGAGGGATTCATTGACCCACCAGGATACATGCAGATATACTTACCCCACTCACTGAGGATCTCTCTTGGGCAGTTCCGGGTCTCTTCACATAGACTTCGTATCGAGAGCGGCAGAGCAGAGCGACTACCCAGGGAGAGGCGCATATGCACTTTGTGTGACATGCAGGAGGTTGAGACAGAGGAGCACTTCATCTTCAGGTGTCCTATTTACTATGAGATCCGAGGGCGTTTCGACTGCCTCTTTGGAGACATCTATGGGATTTTGGCCCGATTCATCTCCTACCCAGACCAGCGATGATTGGCAGGTTTCGTTCATGAGGTACTCAGACACCGAACTCAGTGGAGATGAGTATGGGAAATCAGAGCCGAGGAAAAAGAATGATCCAAGGGACTCCGGAGGAAGACCTAGAAGAGTGGAAGGGGGGGAGTCTTTTATAGTCCCATAGCCAGCCTAGGGGCTGGGCATATAGACTGACTAGCTAATCGGCCTTGATCCGACTCACCAAGGGTCAGGTTGACCCGACTAGCCAGGTTAGATAACCCGATGTGGCTAGGAGCCCAAACTATGCCCCAGCTCAGCCCTGACCATGGGCTTGGATATCCTCCATCAGCCATACGAATTTGGCCAGGATTCCTTTGATCCTACTCCTCACTCCGGGCATGCACACCCACAAATAAGAATATGAGATGCCAAACTTTAATGTCTTAGTCCCTGACTCGATAGAGGTATGTGATCACCTGAAATGCCGTGTCAAAGTTGTAGTGGAGATGCCCGCAACTCAGATAGAACATTTGATGTAGGGCTGATGGCTTATTGCGGATCATTGGTGACAAAAGAGAACTTGGAGCCTCTTCACTCGCGCCCAATCTGCCTCTGATAGGGTTAGGTCCTTTGCAAGGACTACCATACATGCCTGTCGAGTAGACCAAGGAATCAAAGTGAGAGACATGGCTCGGGGATTTTGGAAATGAGATTGAAAGCACTGTTGCTTGAGTCTGGCAAGTGCAGCATATCCCTTGCTCAAGCCCAATGCTCACTTGGGCTTGCATCGTTGGTCGCATCTTGAAAATCAAAGAGAAAAGAATCCCCAAATATGTGCAGGATGCGACGACTTCCACCGGTAATCCGTCCAAAGCTAACTGCTCTCTGTGCATGGCTAACTCGAGATGTATTGAGATAATGACCTTGGTTTTACCAAGGTTGACCTTCAAATCATGTGGGTGGAGGCCCTCCGTTGAAGATGGGTTTTTAGGGAGCCGGCGAGAGAGCAACCTATCTCCTCCGGTGTCTCGATGAAAGTCTCAAGCTCATTGAGATATAGGCCAAACAAAGTTGGGGATAATGGACTTCTTCGTCTTTGATGGTGCTCATGACCGGTCAAGTGATGGCTGGTGAGGAATGTCGTACAATGTGCATGCATAGGAGTGCCATAGTGGGGTGTCTATGAGAGGAGAGGGGGCTCGTCACTTGACAAACTTCTGCCAAAAGTTTTTTGAGTTGTTACTAAACAAAATGTTTATTTACTTCTCGTTCTTTAGCGATCGAAGGCCTGCTTCTTTTGGTAGACCGGGCGACTATACTTGCATTTTGTCTTTGCCTAACTTAGAAGGCGATGCTTAGTGTGGAATCTATGTTGATCGTG
Organism: Dipteris shenzhenensis; assembly: GCF_047967505.1. NCBI lineage: Eukaryota > Viridiplantae > Streptophyta > Polypodiopsida > Gleicheniales > Dipteridaceae > Dipteris > Dipteris shenzhenensis. The sequence continues at coordinate 4,774,025 of NC_141624.1, read as the reverse complement.
TAGAGCCTTACACTCATTATGATATTAGCTATTGCAAGGTATTGAGCCAAGAGGCGGCATACTAGTGGAGTTTATGGTTGTGTGTGAAGGTGTGTAGGCAGCTTCATGGAGAGAGCGGGTGATCAAAGCAACTCAACCGTCTAGGAGCTGGATGTCCTTGATACCTGTGAATATAGTGGAAAGACTTGCGGAGTACTCAGGTGAAAGGTTATGATCAAAGTGCATGTCATGATATTGCGAGAAGTGCAGCGAATCTGGACAGAAACGGAGAGAAAGAAAGAAAGAAAGATTAACTTCTGCGGAAGGCCTCGCGGGCCTATGGGACAAGGTACAAAGTACACCAAATAGGATGATCTCATACAATTCTCAATGAGTCGGAGCAAAGGGCGCGCTAAGGGCCTTGCTGAGTGCTAAGACTGCTAAACTTATAATTACACACACCGAACTGAGTAGGAGAGGAGAAATCACAAGAGACTGCAAGGGATCTCAGGACAAAACCCCCGTACGGAGGGGCTCTATAGATAGGCAAAACTGCTCCGGAAGAGATGCTAACAAGTGAGGGAAGGGACCTTATATACAGGCAGCCTCCACAACAAGGGGGCCGACCCCTTGCTCTAGGGGCCGACCAACCAGCTTGAGGTGGGCCGACCAACCTCCTCTAGGGCCGACCCCACCATCCAGCCTACATGGGCTGCCACATAGTCCTATAAAGGGCTCCCCCTCTGCCCCTAGGTAGGTCGACTGAGGCGCCTCAGCAACCTGCCCTATAAGAGGGCTGCCATGCAGCCTATAGGGCATGAACCCCTGCCCCTTCGCCCCACATAGCTGCTCCAAGAGGGCTGACCCCCTCCAGCCCTCTAACAGACTGCCACAAAGCCAAATAGAGGGGGCTGAACCACCTGCGTGTGGGCCAACCAACAGGGCAGGTCTGCAGCTCCAAGGGAAGCTATACAAGCCCTCAACACTGCTCAGCAGAGTGCACCACAGCAGGGCTGACCCGTGGCACCCACTAAGCCTAGATGGACCCGTGTGGGCAGATCTAACCTACCCTGCTCTACCCTCACATGGTGTGGGCACACCCACAACACAGGCCCTCACTCAGCCTACTACCCTAACCTCTCACGGGGCGGGCACACCCACAAGCAAGGCCCTCTCTGTCTACAATGTGGCATCAGGAGATGTTGACCTACAACACCCCCTCTCAGCTCCTTGATGGAAAATGATCGCCAGGGAGCTGGGTGTGCTGTTGGAACAATTGGAGGAATCTGTCGTATGATGCTCCATTGCTGAAGACCGCCACAGGTACTATCGAAGAAGTCCCCCTCTTGGCACGAACCGTCTCAGCACGATCAATGGAAACCTGGTGCGGTTGTTCCTAGGCCACATGTGCTAGGTATACTCCTTTGGTCCAGTGCTGGTACAATAATCCGACTGATCCAACTGGTACAACAATCCAACTGATACTACTGTTGGAACAAGGTTTGCTCCTTGCATGGGCAATATGCTTCATGTGATTAGTGACCCGAGGAGCACATTTGAGAAATATGAACAATCTTACCCTTGCATTGACATGGTCCCACAGCGGAGTCAAGGTCTTAGTCTCCTACTCCTACAGGATCCCTAAATTGGACGAAATGGGATCAGGCCTGTCAACTCCCACCAGTATGAAGTCCGCCATCCTCCTTTCAAATCTGCGCCTTCATTGTCACCTGTACGGTTCACACCTCTGCACACTCCTCCTCACAAAACAGCAGCCCTTGGACTCCTCTCAGTTTGCTGGCTCCACACTCCCTCCAATCCTCGGGTTCTAGCCAAGCGTGGCTCTGATACATGTGAGAAGTGCAGCGGATCTGGACAGAAATGGAGAGAGAGAGTGCAAACCTCACACACACCAAACTGAGTAGGAGAGGAGAAACCACAAGAGACTGCAAGGGATCTCAGGACAAAACCCTCGTACGGTGGGGAAAACCTCTGCTCTATAGATAGGCACAACTGCTCCAGAAGAGATGCTAACAAGTTAGGGAAGGGTGGCCTGTTAATAGGCAGCGTCCCCCTCCCTAGTCGGCTGCAACAAGGGGGCAATTCCCTGCTTTAGGGTCGACCAGCCAGCCTGAGGTGGGCCGCCCCCCCTCCTCTAGGGAGGACCCCACCCTCCGGCCTTCAAGGGCTACCACACAGCCCTATAAAGGGCTCCCCCTCTGCCCCTAGGTGAGCTGACTGAGGTTCCTTAGCAACCTGCCCTGTAAGAGGACTGCCATGCAGCCTAAAGGGGCTGAACCCCTGCCCCTTTGCCCCATAGAGCTGCTCCAAGAGGGCCAACCCCCTCCAGTCCTCTAAGAGACTGCCACAGCCAAATAGAAGGTGCTGAACCCCCTGCCTATGGGGCAACCAACAGGGCAGGTCTGCAGCTCCAGGCACACCACACAGGCCCTCAACACTGCTCAGCAGAGTGCACCACAGCAGGGGCTGACCCGTGGCACCGACCAAGCCTAGATGGACCCGCGTGGGCAGATCTGACCTACCCTGCTCTACCCTCACAGGGGGCGGGCACACCCACAACACAGGCCCTCACTCAGCCTACCCTAACCTCTCACGGGGTGGGCACACCCACAAGCAAGGTCCTCTCTCTCTACAATGTGATGTCAGGAGATGTTGACCTCCAACAGATATGTGGTGTGCGTAGGTGGTGTGGGTTATGAAGGGGGGGTGGATATCCGATATACTAAGTAAGAGATAGGTGTGATCAGTTCGTGGCTGTGGTCGTGAGATAAAGAAGTCAGTGATATGTGAGGTAAACGCAGGGGATCCAATGAGATATTCAACTATGTGTGAAGGCCCCCCACCCCCTTGATGTGGAAAACAAGTGAAACCACCTGAGGCGGGCCATTGATTATTATAAATGACAAGATCATGTATCCTGCCCATGTCCAAGAATGCATTCCCATAAGATGTGATTGGGGCTTGCTTGTTTGTGGAAACCTGGGACATCCCTGCCTCATCTAGGTCAACATCTAGCAAAAAGATAGAGCTGCACATTTTGGCACAACCTACATCCACTGTACCTTAGGTGTCCCCGCTGCTTTCCTCATTTGGGGCTTGCAGGTGGGGCACTGACCCTATGCTTTAAAAACCCCTTCTCAAGGACACACTGTGGTCGGATTCCCACTCTATCAAAGAACCGCTTCATTAGGTCCCTTGCGTAGTAAAGGATTCATCATCATCTGGTCCACCTTCCCGCACCTCGAGTATCTCTTGGTCTTGCTCTGCATCATACACCAACAACAACCAGATCTTGTCTAGAACACTGGTATAGTTACAGGTGCAAGTCAGACCATCTCGGAGTCTTCAAGATACTAAGGATTTCCATGGACTGAGTCAGTCTGTTGACAGACGCAACTTGGTCTGTGAGTTCATGAGTAAAATTTTCAGGCTGACATACACTTCCTCTTCCAAATAAGAAATGCTGATTTACATCGATTTGGAAGAGCTATCCTCTGTCTAGCTGACACCTTTGGCCATGAAACTTCCCTTGTACTTCTAGATTTTGCTTTCAGGGTCCTACTTGATTTGGCAAATCCATTTAGTGCCAATTACATATTTTCGTTGTGGTAACTAACATAAATCCCATGTTATTGTTTTTAATAATTGCATTGTATTCAGTCTCCATGGGTTCATGCCATTTATTGCTTCTGAAGAGTGAGGCTTCTGCTTGTCTTTAATCTCATCACTCTGCCTGTCTTGAATATCACCACTAACATTTTGTGTTTATCAAGACAAGAGGCTACCGTTCATCTCGAGAGTTGTAATCCAAACTAAAAATCAAGACTTTTGTTCAATTAAATCTCAGAAGTGAAGATTTATGCAAAGGCTAAGGGAATGCATTCAAACGCACTGTTGTTGGTGCTGATGAAACTAATGAGAATGTTATTGTAGCCAGTCTTTGCATTGCATGTTGTAATGATGCTTTGTAAGCTTGTGGGTGACTATTGGGAGGTTCAAAATTTACATTGTTTATTTTTCTTTTACTAGATGTGTTTGGGCATGTTCGTGAATTGATCAAGGTACATCTTTGGAGACCTTTAAGTTGTAGAACCTGAAGAAGAGGAATGAGGCTATATAAGTCGGCTTCCAGATAACCATTTGGTGTAGTACTTTTGTTTTGGTGTCATTGTTTGTGAGTAGGGGTTAAGAATGCTATATGCAAAGTGCATTATAAGGAAAGATGGTTTTTAGTGGAATGGTAAGCTCATTATGTTCATGGCTTCATGATTCCATGCAACGGTTAAAGCTCTTATTTTGATTTAGTACATCATCTGATTGTCCTTATTTTGACTAGTGTGTTTTTGGCCACACAGGGGAGCGGACTATTTTGGAATCCTCGCCAACAACAATTGTTTCAGATGTTTTGTTTGAGCAAGACGCAAAAAAAACCTGTAGGTCTCTTCTAGAGATGTATGTGGGGTTTGTGGTAGTTACTTTTTGCTTTAAGAGGATGAAATTTTCACATTCTTGGTTTCATATGGATATATGATGTTAAACTCGGTTTTCTTTGTTTGTCTATGTTTGCTCACACATATATTTGGTCTCCAATGGACCATAATAGTATCTGTCTATCCATCCATCCAGCTATCTATCTATCTATCTATCTATCTATCTATCTGTCAAGGACCCTAGTCTTTGGAAAGTTTACATAGATACACTCTATGATGTTCTTGACCAGCCCTATCACCCCACTTCCACGCTCTTCACCACAACCCGCTTGGAAGAGGCTATCAAGATGTTACAGAATGGAAAAGCCAAGGATCATCAGGTCCTTCAAATAGATCTTCTAACCATTGAATGGGAAGTACTTGTTCCGATCTTGGCTGAGCTGTTTAGGTGAGGAAGGGTGTCCTCCCTCCCACCCTCTATGACCTTTACATGATGATCTCGCCTATTTTATGGACACACTAGGAGGGCAGGGACCGTTTCTAGTATAGTCTGTCATACCTATCTTGTTCTATGCCGAGGATGTCGTGCTGATCTTAGACATGGCTGAGGGGCTACAGATGCACTTGACAACTTTGTAGGCTTTCGGCAAAAGGCGCGACGTGAAGGTCAACTTGGGTAAAAGCAAGGTCACGATCTTCAATATTAATGAGGCTAACTCCAGCGAGAGGCCCAAGTTTACCATGAAATTGGCACGACCGACTAGAGGGCATGATTCTTTAGCAAGGCTAGAGATACAATGCTTCCAGGCACAATTCACCATGTCAATTTGAAGTCACTCGTTTTTTACTCTCTAGTGCGACCAACAACTCTATATGTGGAGGCATTGTGTGCAGTGGATCTCTGGGAAGAGTGGAAGGTTACAAGTCATGATGCTGCTGTGCATCATTTGAGGTAAGAGATGTACCACTCATGACGTTGCTCTTGCAGAGTTTCTGACGAGGCCTCTCCATAACGGATGCTTTATTTCAAATCATCACTTGGATCGAGTTGGACAGTTTGGGTGAACGGATGCAAACTACCATGGAGGGTCCTCTCATCATCTATGCAGTGTGCAGTCAAGGGTGACAAGCAGTGTTGGCATGCACTAGTATTGAGATAGTTTTGATCACAAGGTATGTCAATTGATCATTTACCACCATACAGTATTAGCTAGATTCCCCTTTTCTACATCTTACTGAGCAGGAGATCCATTAGATCATACGGGATGATCTGTAGCAAGAATACATCCATAGGACATGGATATCCCCTTCACAACCACATGTTACCAAGATGGCTCTTGTACAGAGCACACTTCCTCCACCTGAGCGAGGACGGTTTCATCCATACATGATAGCTACAAATTTATCTTTCACATGCAATATTGATCACCAATGGGACAGCTTAGGACCTCATCCCAATGATTCCAGCTCGAGGCATACAATGTCCTAGGTACTATTAGATTTGGAGGAGTTATCATTGCCTTTTCATGCACTGATACACCAACATGAGGATGTTAGAATGTGTGCAATCATGAGTGAGTAGGAGGGTGGATAGTGGCCGACTAGGGGGCCGACCCTGGGTCAGGGCAAACCGACCAAGTGGTCGGTCATATGGCCCTGGTTAGGGGCCTGAATACCCGCCATCCAAGGCTCCACCTAGGCGCAGTGATGGGACCTGGTGGCAGCCCTATGGCAGGCCCGTATGACCCCAAAGCACCCTGCAGCAGTGGCGGACAGATGGCGAGCAGATCCGGGCTCCATATGCCCTCGCTCCTGCTCTGTACAGGCCCGTGTGCACGCTGGTATGGACAGCCATTGTGGTGAACCCCCTCTACCTCTCTTGGGTGGGCAAACCCACAAGCAAGGCCCTCTCTCTCCCTCACATCGGCGGGCAGACCCACAACCAAGGCCCTCACTCAGTGATGCAGGAGATGTCACCTCTACAGAGTCAGCATTCTAGTCTCGAAAACCTCAAGGTGCCATATGAGTAGTTCTCTCTCTATGGCCTCTTTTCACTAGGGTTGTCTTGGATAAGACCTGTGTAAATGTGCCTCCATGCCATCATCAAGCTCCTTGTCATTGGGGATCCCTTGCCAGTGAGGGGGCCTTAGAAAAGATCCGTCTTTGAGAGAACCCCTTGGCCCGCTTCTCCCCGCGGCCTGTCCTCAAAGTGTTCCAATAGTAGACGATGCTTTAGAAGGAGCTTTCAGGACTGTGAGCTTACCCAAAGGGTTGTGCTGTGCATCTCTGGATCAATGACCTTTTGCCAAGTCACAAGCTTTCGGTACCCATGTGCCCTTTGATCCTATGGACAGTCGCTGAAGCTGTCCTATGTATCCCTGTGGAAAGACTAGCAAGATGCAATGTCAAACCGATCATGTGCCTTCTGATCCTGTGGACACTCGCTGAAGTTGTCCTATGTATTCCTTGTGCAAAGAATAGCAAGATGCAATGTTCGCGGTTGTGGCGAACCGATCAAACCACTATTGTTCTGCTCGCAACGGAGAGCTTGAACAAGCTCGAATGCAAAAGCTTATGGCAAACACCTGCTGCTCAGTGGCTATGTCAATCCCCAATTGCAATCTCCAATAGTGTGCAGCTGCTCTCTAGGGATCGAGCAAAACCCTAGGGTCTCACCAAATCATGACTCTAGAGTCTATGATCAGCATACAATAGCTTATACTAAGATCATTTCCAATGAAGAACGCACAGTGCACACCCCGATGCTGCATTTCTTATGTGATGGTTGTTTCCGTGGTGTGTAGGATCTTATTAGCTAAGTTTCTCATTTTATAGGGTTATTTGTGAGATTGGGATCATATGCTGCCATGCTTGTTGGTGAGCTTGATTTTTGGTGCTCATACTCCCCTAAGGGCAATTATTTGCTTATCATATTATAAGTGTGTGAATCGTCGATCACAAGGTTTGCATTGCTTTTCATGCGATTTTATTTTTATTTCCCAATCTTTATTTTATAGTACAAAATGATATGTTCACTAGTAATGCAATGCTGCTGTTCTTAAATGATTGTGTTCATAATCTCAGATCTTATCCGGATGGTTCTTCCAAAGGTTCTGCCACCGTCCTACAAAGGCACAGTTGTTCGGTATCTTTACTACCTCGTGGTGAGCTTGCAATGGGCAGTTGTAGTCATCGAGAATGGTGATAGTGAGACTTCCTCTTCCAAAACATCTTTGGCTCCTGTGGTAAGCTTTCCTTCCACCCAAGTGTATTTTAAATGTGATTCTATATTTCATTTTTAGGTGAAAATTCAAACATTTTCCTTGTGTAATGATAAGCCAATGCAATCAATGGATGCCATATTCAAAAGCGTTTCACCTTGTGGATAATGAATCTCATGGGATAATTAAGGGTTTGCTTTTAGAGAACAACAGAGGTATACACAGTGGAAGCTAACTTAGAGAGTTATGGAGCTTAGAAACTCACATAGTGATATATTCAAATCCAAACTTCTTATGCTTCATGTATACTTGAATAGATGTGCAAACAACAAATAGACTGTACTTCGAAAACATCTGGCCTGCGCTGCTCTCCCAGAGCTTGTGTGGGCCTTGTATGTGTGCCCCGCAATCACACCTTCTGACTGATAATCCTGGACAGCCTCTCGTAAGGCAATGCTTACTATGGTTCCTTGACCTCCCTGCTGCTCTGAATGCAGCCCAAGCTGAGGCACAAGGCACCTCCTTGGATCCCGTCTTACTTGCTGCTCTGAGCGCAGCCAATGGTGAAGACCTGTGGGCTCCCTATATGCTGCAATCAACCAGTTCCCTTATTTCCTCAATGTCCTCCTGGATGGCACCTTGAACCGGGCTGAAATGCTCCCACAAGTAGCTCACCAAATGGATCAACTGAGCCATGAAATGGCTCCCTTTTATATGCCCCAAGGGGACCCAAAATAGTGGACTGGTGGAGCTGACCAGCCGACCTGGTCAGCCAGCCAACCAGCCAACTGGAGCTGGAAAAATCAAACAACATAGGAGATGATCACACCAAAGACAGAGCTAGACTGGACACATTGGCATGTTATACCGATCAGATCTGCCCCCTTTTGTTCTTGTTTCTTTCCAGATCTTCTGCTGCTCCAGACCTTTGTCCATCTTGTTCCAGGCTCTTTTCTGGTGCATTCTTCACGCAAACCAGTTGTCTATGTGCTCCAGGCACCCCGCCATCCTGCTGTGATAGAGTGTGAGGGAGATAGAGTAGGGAGTAGAGAGACTCACTGCACACACACAATAGTGGGGATAATCACAATGAGTGAGTGGTACCTCCCCAAGTACACACATATATATTATGGATAAGGTAGTAACCCTTAAGTACATCTAAGTACAAATGTGTACTTAGTGTACTTAAGTGTCCTACACTAAAGTACAACATAAAGTACTATTTACATAGGGTGGCCAGTGCCTTTACCCCAACAACCTCCCACTTAAAGGCAGTGTGCCCTCAAGGAGAGAAAGAATATTGGCCTCAACCAATACCCATAAGAGATCTGCAGTGTGCAAACCTCTCTGCAGCTAACCCTTTGGTTAACAGATCTGCCGGATTGTCATCTGTATGCACCTTAACAAGCTTAATTTGCTTGTTTTCAAGCACCTCCGTGATAAAGTGATATTTCACATCTATGTGCTTCGTCTTTGCATGAAAGACAGGATTACGTGCCAACTGTATGGCACTCTGACTGTCACAATGCAACAATGGAATCTCCAATGGATAACCCAAATCTGCCACTAACCGAGATAACCATATAGCCTCCTTGCATGCCTCAGTGGCTGCAATGTATGCTTCTGTGGTAGACAATGCAACGCATTGCTGCATTCTAGATACCCACGACACTGCACCTCCAGTGAAAGTGAAAACGTATCCGGTAGTAGACTTCCGGGTATCAGGGTGACCGGCATAATCAGAGTCTGTATAACCTTGCACTTTTGCATCTTGACTGCCGAAACATATACACAAGTCCTGTGTACCCTTCAGGTATCTCATGACACCTTTTACTGCATTCCAATGCTTTTTGCCAGGTTTAGCCATGTATCTGCTAACCACTCCCACTGCAAACGCAATATCGGGCCTGGTTGCAACCATAGCTGATGCATACGGAATCTTTGACATCTCAGCTTTTTCAGCATCTGTCTGAGGGCTGTCCAAAGCACTGATTTTCACATAAGGAGGCAATGGAGTACCAATACTCTTCCCCCTTTCCATGTGAAATCTCTGCAAGACCTTGCCAATATATTCCTTCTGAGACAAGTATAGCAACCGCTTTTCCCGATCCCGAAGTATCCGCATACCCAATATATGGTTGGCATCACCAAGATCTTTCATATCAAAGGTCTGGTGCAATCTCTTTTTCAAGGCATTCATCTCATTATGAGATTTTCCAGCAATTAACATGTCATCCACATACAAAATGAGGATAAGTAAACTGCCATCTGAAGATTTCTTGGTATACAAGCAGTGATCAATGTCACTTCTCCTATAACCCTGGGTTCGCATGAATGTATCAAACTTATGATACCATTCCCTGGGTGCCTGCTTTAGACCATAAAGACTTTTCTTTAGTTTGCATACAAGCTTCTCTTTGCCCTTCACTGTAAAACCCTCTGGCTGCTGCATGAAAATTTCCTCATGTAAATCACCATGAAGAAATGCTGTCTTGACATCCATTTGGACCAAGTCCATATCTGCATGTGCAACCAATGCTAATACAGTTCTGAGTGTTGTCATCTTAACAACAGGAGAGAATATCTCGTCAAAGTCAACACCATATTCCTGCTTGAACCCCTTGGCAACCAGTCTGGCTTTATGCCTTGGCTTTTCACCAGGTGTGACCTTAAGTCGATAAACCCATTTGCATGGCAGTACCTTCTTACCAGTAGGCAAGGATACCAATTCCCAAGTGCCATTCTTGTGAAGGCTGTCCATTTCAGCCTTCATAGCAAGATCCCATTGAACCTTGTCTGCCCTCTGCCTAGCCTCTCTGTAGCATGAAGGCTCTCCACAATCAGTGAGCATCAAATAATCAATGCCTGGAACAAATCTTTCTGGCTGCCGCGTCGGTCTAGATGACCTTCTAACCCAATGACCATCGTCTTGAGGTGGCTGTCCAGCCTGTTCATCACCCTGATAAGGTGGCTGTCCCATGTCTCCTGGCTGCATTTGCATGTCAGGAAGATCACCTAACTGTGCTTCATCCATTGGGATGTCTTCTGCCATACCTGGCTGTCCATTAGGACCTGCTGCAGCATCATTTAATGGCTGGTTATGCTGCTGTTGTGGCTGATTTACAGCCTGTTCGTGTTGCCCATGATGCCTGTTATCATCAATAGTTACTTTTAAAGGTCCCTGTTGTACAACAGGTTCCTTGAACATGATGGTTTCATCAAACACGACATCATTGCTGCGTATAAGTTTTCTGTTCTTGGGATCCCAAATCCTGTAGCCCATCTCACCTTTGTCACCGTAACCTAGGAATATGCATTTAAGAGACTTTGGATCCAGTTTAGTTCTGTCCTCCCTGCGTACATGCACATACGCGACACAACCAAAGACCCGTAGGTGTTTGTAAGACGGAGGCTTGCCCGTCCATGCTTGTTCAGGCACACCACCACATAGTCTCTTGTTTGGTGACCTGTTAATAAGGTGCACAGCTGTCTTTACAGCTTCAGCCCAAAATGTGTGGGGCAATGCAGCATGTGACAACATGGATCTGACTTTCTCTTGAATGGTCCTGAACATTTTTTCAGCTGTACCATTCTGTGGAGGATCATATGGTGCAGACAACACCCTTTGAATACCCTTTGCCTCACAGAATTCTTGAAATTCTTTGGACAAATACTCTCCACCATTGTCAGATCGTAAGGCTTTCAGTTTTTTGCCTGTCTCATTTTCGACCAGTGCAACAAACTTAGTGAAAGCCTTGAAAGTATCACTCTTCTTTCTGAGAGTGTAAACCCACACTTTGCGGGTGGCGTCATCTATGAATGACAGTATGTACTTTGAACCTCCTAAAGAGAGTGTAGGCATCTCACACACATCTGTATGTACTAGCTCCAAGAGCTGTAATTTCTGATCTGACCTTCTCTTATGAGGTATTTGTACTTGACGACCGTAGAGACAAAATTCACATTTCTGTAAATCTGAATATTTTAGACTCGGCAAGTAACCAAAATGAGCCAATTGCTCCATTCCCTTAATACTCATATGGCCAAGCCGGCTATGCCACAATGAAATCTTTGGCAGCTCGGTGGCATTTACATCAGAATGCGGACAATGTCCAGCATGAAGTGAGTACAAAGTATCAACCTTAGGACCTCTGGCAATAGCCATTGCCCCTTTGCTGATTTTCCATTTCTGACTGCCAAAGGTGGTATGATAACCATCGTCATCCAACAACCCTGTGGAAAGCAAGTTTTTCTTCACCTCAGGAACATGCCTGACCCCTTTGAGCATCAACTGCTGGCCATTTTCAAGAACAAGCCTGACATCACCTATGCCAATGATAGAACATGCATGGTTATCACCAAGAAAGACAACTCCCTTTTGCCCTCCTGCATATCTGACAAACAGATTTCTGTAGGATGTCACATGAAAGGAAGCACCTGAATCTATAATCCAGGAAAACATATCTGATCCATCACCAGCATGAAGTGTATGAGCCTCCAGTGAAGAGGTGAAACATATCTCATGTCCACTGTCACTGTCACTAACATAAGTAACATTCAGCTCCTCTTTTTCTTTGCCCTTAGACTTGCCTTGAGCCTTGCCTTCTTTGGCTCTCTGGTCATTCTTCTTTTGAAAACACTTTTTCTCAATATGTCCCTTCTTGCCACAATAGTTGCATACAAGATCACTCTTAGAGCGGGACTTGCTCCTCTCTCTTTCTTTGTCTTTTCCACGTGTTTTGGACCTACTGCGTGCATTCAAAGCATTTGACTTCCCAATAGCATTGTTCTTTCTATTCATCTCTTCCTGTAGAAGAGCACTCTCCACATCTGCAAATAACAGAATGGCATTTGAGTTGCTGGTAGAAGTCCTGAATGTGTCCCATGACTCAGGTAGAGAACATAGGATGAGTGTAGCTTTCAGCTCATCATCAAGCTTCAACCCCTGGTTGATCACCTGGCTGAATATGCTGTTAAACTCAATAATATGAGTGGACATAGGTGTCCCCTCCTTCATTTGAAGACCAACAAGCTTTTTTAGTCAGTAAGCTTTTCCCGTGGCACTTTTCTTGGCATAAGTATCCTCAAGACGTTTCCACATCTTCCACGCAGTAGGTTCATCCCTGATGCCTACAACCAGTGAATCAACAACTGTAAGCATAATGGTCGACATGGCCAAGTTGTCCATCTTCTCCCACTGCTCATCAGTAACGTTGGAAGGCTTAACACCCTTCTCCTTTATAGGCTTGTACTGGTCCTTCTGCATCAACACATTGTAGCATTGTGTCCTCCATATGTCGTAGTTTTTAGCTCCTTCGAGCTTCTTTATCTGAAACAAGGACGACACGTCGCTTCCGGAACTCATGGTAAAGAAAGTAGAGTTTGACTCCCTGTAGTCGTGCAATTAAGCACTAGTCACTCCAAGAAAATTCCCCCGCAGCGGAAGTACGATCAAAAGTGAACTTGGTACTGTTTCAGTGGCACAAAACCAACTGAATATTTTTCTCCCACTTGCTGCAGAAACAGTACAGCAAGCTGTTCCTGTCTTTTTTGTTGGCGAAAGTGCGGTACAGCTGCTTCAAATCGCTCCAGAAAAAACCAGAACTGATATAATAAAAAAAAAAGCAGTAATTTTTGACTTTTCTGATAGTCAAATATGGTCAAACCTGCTGTTTGACAGTCCCGGACTGTCAAAAAACAGTAACTGTAAATCTCTGATTTTTGATGAAAATCCCTGATTTTAGACCTCCATATGCTTCATAAACTTCCCCCGCAACTGTATTTGCAGTTTGGAAGTAAGGTGGCTCAAAAGCCCTTTGAATGCATGAAGAAAATCAGGGATGTGACCTCCAATTTGAGAGATTGACCTTTGACAAAACCCTGTAAGTCAAATTTGCACTTTCAAAGAATAATAGTGCTCCACAAGATAGCCTGATGCATGTAGAGTGCTCCTACTTGACAAATTGCCGGTCAGGCTACAAAAGCCCCAAATTTGAATAAAGTCAAACTTGGTCAAAATCGACCAAATCTGTACCAAAAGTGATTGTACTTTCAGCAACAAGCTAAAGCATTTGTCCCAAGCATAATAGCATCAAAAGCCCCTTGAATTGACAGCACATTCCGTGCATTAACACAGTAAATGGCATCAACTGCTACTGCTCACAAGGCGTCTGACTGCAAATCCATTGAGTTGCATCCAACAAGGCATACACTGCAAGTATCAAGTACAGATCTGTCCAATGCATACACTCAGTGCCACCACTAACATACAATCACTGGCTAAGTGATAGACCTGTCTCGACAGCTAAGCCTCAGTGCGAGTGAAAACCATGCCCCAAGTGGAGTACTTGCTGCTGTACTATGCACTCGATTTTCGTGCAAAACAGTAGTTTCGAAATGTTTTCGTGGCTGAATGCTCGAGCTTGCGCGTAGCACGCTGTTGGTGATGGCCGACGGAAGGTCGGCCCTTGGCGGCTGTCTGTGGGCTCTGGCCGACTGTGGTCAGCCGCTTGGCCAACTACTGTTGGCTGCGAGGCTGCAGCCGACTTGCTCGGCTGCTGTCCTCGCCCTGGCCTACGTCGCTAGCTGCTGCGCGTTGCAGCCCTTGGTTTGCAGCTTGCGCCCCTTGCCGCGACCTCGCCCTTTGCTACTCCTTGCAGCTTGCACGCCCGCGCCCTTGCCTTGCAGCCGCGCCGCAGCTACGCCGCCCGCGCCCTCGCCCTTGCAGCCTGCTATCGCGATCTGTCCGTACGGCTGTACGGACGACGTACGGCCGTACGGACCTGTCCGTACGGTAGGGGTAGGCTAGAGAGAGATGGGAGTGGAAGCGGAGGGAGAGAGCCCGTTGGCTCTGATACCAGTTGATAGAGTGTGAGGGAGATAGAGTAGGGAGTAGAGAGACTCACTGCACACACACAATAGTGGGGATAATCACAATGAGTGAGTGGTACCTCCCCAAGTACACACATATATATTATGGATAAGGTAGTAACCCTTAAGTACATCTAAGTACAAATGTGTACTTAGTGTACTTAAGTGTCCTACACTAAAGTACAACATAAAGTACTATTTACATAGGGTGGCCAGTGCCTTTACCCCAACACTGCTGGACCTGATCCAGACTATTTGCTCCTGGTTCAGCCCTGCCCCAGGCCCCTGTACAGATCCGCACATAGGCGCCTGCAGTCTGGCCTCTTTCTGGGCTCCCTGTGCTGTCAAATCAGCTGCAGAAGGTCCATGCAGACTGTCCCATGTATCATGGGTCTGTTCTATTGCTGAGCACCAACCAGGGCATGCCACATGGCATTGCAGCGCCTCCTAGTAGGGATCCATGCACTGCTTCTGCTCCGACTCTGATCCAGTCTCATCCAGGCAGCCAGGTACACCTTTGGATGCTGCCCCACATGGCAGACTATGTGCTGCCCATGTGGAAGCCCTATTTTCTGTTTCTTCTTTGTATGCTTGTTGCCCACATGGCAGCCCATGTGCTGTCTATGTGGCAGCCTTGCTCTCTCTGTTAGTCCTGCCCATGTGGCAGGCCCAAACACTGCCCACGTGATAACCGACCTAACCTGGTCCACCTCCCCCATGCACTCATTTGGGGGCTCACGCATGGGGAGGTGACCATCTATACTAGCTTTGTATGCTTTACAATCATCATGGGTTGTACTTATACATACCTAGTTATAACAAAGAAAGGGTTTGTATTGGTGCACGCGGAAATTTCATATCAACTAGCAGATGTTTCTTCTCTATTACGAAGTAGAACAAGAAGACATCCTAATGCACTCTTATATGTAGATGATCTCTTAGTGATAGGCATCTGTGAGGATTTGATAACGAAACTCTAGAAGGATTTGTGTTTTGAGTTTGCTATGAAATTTTTTAGGACTCATACATTATTTTCTTGGTATTGAATTTTGGGTAGACTTCAATATATTTGATTTCTTGGTATCGAGTTTTTGGGTAGACTTCAATATATTTGAAAATAATGGTATTGATATAATACCTATGAACGATGATAAGTTTCTGATTTCTTCTCTTGTATATGTTGACACCCACATGTTGCATCCCACTCTTTTGGGAAGCTGGTTTTGCTAAGACTTGGTTTCTGTAGCTCTAATTTTTTCCTCTAATTGTCACCTATTTCGAGTATTTTCTTGGGAGTTGTAGGGTCATCATACATTGAGAGGGCATCACACTTTTTCAACAGTACTGGTCTAGAAGAAATGAGGAATACATTATTCAATACCTGCGTTCTGGACATCCATACAATCTGCGTTAGCGTCAGGGAATTGTCGGCACATCTTCAGTTAACCTCTGTACAATCATACGGCAATCATCCGTACAATCGCACACTTTGCAAATCTGCAAATCATCTGCGCAATTGTACACTCTGCAAATCTGCAAATCGTTACACTCTGCAAATATCCTTTGTATAGCATCAGCATTGTCGTCTGTATGCTAAGTGCTGCTCTCGTATTGATTTGCCAACCTACTGTACAGCCACATACTAGACCACCTGCATTGCCGTCTGTATAGTCACCTATTGCATGGTCATCTGTACGATCATAGCACAACACAGGCATTTTCCTACTTAGTGTAAGTAATATTTGCAGACATTTGCTATTTTGAGCACTCTGACTTGGCAGATTTTGGGGCTTTTTGAGGCCAGTGACAGTTTATGCAGTGATTGCATGCTGGTACAGTGACGTTGAGCAGAAATGGCAATTTGCCCTCTTTTCAAGCATACTTCCGTTTTTTGAGATTCGGGGCTTTTGCAGGCGCGACACTTGCAGTGCCTTGGGGTGCAATTTCAGGTCATTTTTGAGTAGATTTGAGAGCTGGTTTAGCTTTTGCAGGGCAGCTGTATGCTTTTGATGCATTGACGTTTGCAGATTATTGCAGTCATATATTGCAGGACAGTTTTTTGCATTTGGCATTTTGTTTGAGCATGTCATTGGGCATTCATATTTGTAGAGCTTTCGCTGTTTTTTGGGTTGACATTTGCAGATATTGTCAGCGTTCGAGCAGCCTGCTCATTGTAGTGATAGCCTTGAGGCTTTGACATTTGTAGGACACTTTCTTTTGCGGATTTTCATTTGCAATGGCCAACATGTAATTGTTTGGCATGACAAAGAACAACCTTCACATCTGCAAAAAAGTCCTGCAATGTCTGGCTCCCTCAGGTGATGTCTAATCCCCTGCCTACGCACTCCTCTGGCCGCAATCTGCTGCATGCTGTCAGTGAGCTTCTGTGGCTGCTTGTTGAGCACCAGTGATTGCTTCTCCAAGGGTCGAAGTGCCCATTTATTTAGGCGTGGCTAATCTTTTCTCTTCAGATCCGGCCCTGACTATTGTAGATATGTTATTAGGGCCCACATGGCAGCCTCTCACCCCCCTTGATTCTATGAAGGGGTCCTGCCGAGCTGCTCTCCTCATGGGGGCTCATAGGTGGGGCAGTGATCCTCCTCCAATAGTTTTAAACATCAATGGAGATAGTGAACTGACTAATGTATGGCTTGAGAGAAGAACAAGACTGTTGAAGCTCTTCCCTCCTTCATACAATCAGCATCTGCTTATTAATTGAAGAGGAAACTACATGCACATTGATAAGCCCGTATGACATCACAACTATTTGAGAATGATTTAGACTAAGATTGCAAGTGTAATGTAGAGATGGACCCTCCACACAAAATACAAATAGGTTGATTAGAAAACCAACCAGGTTAGAAGTTTATATTTCTAGACAAACAACATGCACCCTCTGTGATATATATGCACCATGTATGAAGAACATATAGCTCCAGGTCTGCAATACACCATGGCTGCACTCTTGAGGGGCTTGAAATGGCCGTCTGTGCTTTCCAAATGCCTTTTGAGGTATAGGAAAACACAACTAACCTGATAAAATATGAGCTTTGTTGCTCATGTGGTGTGCATATGCTCAACACGCTTGTGTGAGCATTTGTTGGCCTAAAATGGTCGGCAGCAGATTTCCAAATGCCTTTAAAGTTGTGGATGGCATTATTGAATATGCAACAATCCTAATAAAAGCCGATCTTTGTTTCTCATGTGGTGTGCTCATGCTCAATATGCTAACACAATGGTACACGCGGGCCATTCGACATAAATGAAGTTGGTGGGGAGGCATAGTTACTAGTCCCTAGAATGTGAGGAAAGGAATAGTTCGTAATTATGTGGGACACTACATGCTATAAGTAACAACATTTTCCATTTTGGTTATGAACGACGAGCTTCAGAGATTCAAATAGTTCCATTCATATAGGCACACGACTATGGAACAGCGTACTTAGGTGCATGCTCTCACATGTAGATGAGCTATTTTGAAAAGTGAACGTTTAAAACAAAAACTTGAGTATAGTGGAGCCATAACGTGAGAGCATATTAGATTGTAATAAATTGTTGGAAGCTCCTAAATAGAGTTTGTTGTCGGAACGACTCAGTATATTTGCCATGGGGAGTTGACACGCCATTAGGATATCTGTAACTAACTACGATAACAAGGCCATCAATATAGGCCTTTTAAAACAATGTAAGTTTCACTAGTGGTATCAAAGCCATCTTTCCAATGTACTGCTGCATAAGTGCCTACACATGTGGATCCCTAGAGATGGCTTGAAGAAGACAACAAGTGTGAGAAGTTCCATTCAATAGGAACCACATCGGAGGCACTCACCTTGAATTGACATGCGAGCACTCCATGAAGCTCAAGGCAACAAGCAAGCAATCTAAACAGTTTGGCACACTCTCCAAAGCCATTAGCAGCAGGTTAAGTGTCTTTTATTGGTTTGATGTGGTCATGCGGACAACATGAGAAAGCATGCAACATCATGAAGGGGGGGAAGAAACGGAACCAGAGGTTTGGTTTTATGTAGCTGTATGGATTGTCTATATCGACAACTATATAGTCCATACAACAATATTGCACAGTTGAAAACGTCAAAAGGTGAAAATAGCTTCAAAATGGGCAAAAATGTGCAAAACAGTCTTCTCGCACTGTGAATTCAGCAACAATTTGCAGTTTTCCATAGCCATTGTGGGGTTTGATAGTCTCTTCACTTTCAACATTGAAATTTCATGTGTAGATGCAATTTGGCAAGTAAACAAGGTTTTTTGTGCCTTTGTGCCAATTTTGATAGCCAGTTGGGTTTTAGTAAGCAAATTTTTGTTATACATGCACATTTGCAGGCATTTTGAGGTAGCAAACAAGGGGCTTTTGCATTTTATGTATTGTTACATACTTCAAAGAATGATGCATGAAGATCACCCCGCAAATGCCTTAGCTAAATACACTCGACTGTGGTCGTGAAGGTTGCCCTGTACTCAGCGCTACATGATGAGGTAGCCACCGTAGATTGTTTCTTGCTTAACCAAGAAATGCACGAGTGTCCAAGAAATACCCCTAGTGGACTGCTGAGTATCAAAATTACCAGCCCAATCTGAATCGCTATAAGCATGTAGGAATTTTCAGATTTCTGTTGACTTGCAAAAATCCTTTTGGAAGAGACTTTGGAAATCCCTTAGAATAGAAAAATCACTCTCTTCTTTCGACTTTCTATTCATGGAGAGGTTGCAATCAACCAGTGGAGGGATTGCAGTCAACCAATGGATTTCTATTCATGGGGAGTAGCAATCAACCAATGGAGGTCCGTGTTCAGTGTAGACCCTACTTATATTCACAATAGTGCCATGGAAAATGCAATATCAAGATGAGTGTTGATAAGATAGAGTATATATATACCTTTGTAAGACTAGAATAAGTCCAATCATACAAATTTAGAATTTTTGTTGTTCTAAAGATCAAAAATCTACAAAGAAAATAAAAGAGAAAATGAAAGAGAAGAAAAAAGAGGTAAACAAAAACTTTTATGAAAAACAAAAGGAAGACATAGTGCCATGGAGAATGCAATATCAAGATGAGTGTTGATAAGATAGAGTATATATATACCTTTGTAAGACTAGAATAAGTCCAATCATACAAATTTAGAATTTTTGTTGTTCTAAGGATGAAAAATCTACAAAGAAAATGAAAGAGAAGAAAAAAGAGGTAAACAAAAACAATAGTGCCATGGAGAATGCAATATCAAGATGAGTGTTGATAAGATAGAGTAAATCGTTTTATGAACAGATTGAATTATATCTTCTTTGCTCAACTTGATCCCCATAGGCGTCGTAGTCTCCTTCAAACTTGTACTTTGTTCTGTAAATCCACTTGGACTTGATCAAGGTTTGGGCACCAAGTCCATTTCTTTGCCAAAGATCCTTGGCTCTTGGATAATCTAGACTTGAGCTATCATAGGGGTTCACGGTTGGGGTCTCTAGAGTCGCATAGACCTCCTCAAGACTTCCAAACTACTCTTAGGGGTGTCTAAACTTGCTGCAATGATCTTTGGTATTATTGGGCGTAGTACTAGAGCTATAGCAACGTCTCTACAGACTAATACTTTGTCTCCTTGTCATAAATGCGATAGGCTTTTGACTCTTCGTTGTAGCCAATAAAGACACTTTTTGCTCTTGGATTCAGCTTTGTCTTGATATCTTTATGAACATTCAGAAGGCTGCCCTTGAGGATCGCCTCCATAATCACAGGCAGGAATGGGAAGCAGCAATGACATCTTTACGCAGCCAACATGCTGCAGCTCTGGCAACTTTGCAGAGCCAGCATGCCACAGAGGTGACCAGATTTCACCAGGAGATTACCAAGTTAAAAGAGTCTTTGTCTTCCTCCGAGATTGCCGAAGAAAAATTAGAATCCAGAGTGGCTGAATTGGAAAAGAAGCGTTCATCCATGGAGGAAGAATTCACAGCTCTTCGGATGCAGTTGGCCACCCTCCAGACTTCCCAGTCCACCTTGCAAGAGCAAAAGGATCATTACTACCGGCGATACCACCGATATAAAGACAAGTATGAAAATCTGAGAAATGTGATGCACACGCTTGAGTGTGAGGAGGAAGCACCCCATCCACAGATACCTATGACTGAGCCAGAGCAAAGGGATGCGCAAAAGGCCACAGAGCCAGATATACGAAGGCGGAAGAGGAGAAGGCAGAGGAACAGGCTGCTGTTTACCACCCACAGTAATCTCATACAAGGGTTGATACATGGCTGTTGGTGTTGGGGTTTTTTTTTTGCACTGTTAGATTTTGCCAAGCTGTTTGGCCCTCACTGTAAATATCAGTGTTTTACCTCAAGATGTACTCAGTTTTTTTTGCAATTTTCCATGCTGTCCCTTATCATGCAGCAGTTTATTTTTCACGTTTCAACTTAATACAAATCTTGGCTTACTCCCACGGCCAACCACATGGTCTGTACTCTTTCCTTTTCCTACTCCATCACCATATCAATGGTTTGTAAGTTCCTTTTTATTTTTCTTTGACGGATTCGTCCTCCCTTTCTATTCACCGGGACAGTTGAATGATCGTGGCGGGGGAAACTGTTACGTTATCACACGACCACTTGTCGAGAGGCGTTGACCACATGACGACATCTGTTGACCACATGTTGACCATGTGTCAACACAAGTTAGCCACGCGATCACACGGGTTCATCCAGGAGTACTGTCCGAGGCTGTCAACCACAGGTCGACACATGTCAACCACAGGTCAACCAGGAGTATCGTGTCCAAAGTGATCTCATCAAGAGCTGCGCACATGGAGAGTGAGCTTAGCACATGGAGCAGTCAGGAGTATTTATATTTACACAGTGGTTCAATGATACAGTGGTGCAGTGGTGCGGTGAACCAGCTCACCTGCACATGGAGAATTTACACCATCAGGCTGGCGAGTCAGGGAGTCAGGAAGTCGCCGAAGCCATCAAGAGATGCGGTGAACCAGCTCACCTGCACATGGAGAATTTACACCATCAGGCTGGCGAGTCAGGGAGTCAGAAAGTCGCCGAAGCCATCAAGAGAGACAGTGGCGCAACGGCTATCCTCAACAGCTAAGGAGATAAGAGGATGACCAATGGGAAGAAAGAGGGGGAATTCTCAGCGAAGAAGGGACCCTCCAAGGCGGGGGATAAGGATGAAGGAGAAGGGAGAGAGAAGGGGAGGCATTTGGCATTCGGTACAAGCGAAAGAGAGGAGAGTGAGGAGAGATAGAGGCTAGAGCTACGAGCTCGCCAAGGAGAGAATGCGGAGAGACTTGTGTGTGCCCTTTGTCTACTATGGGGATAGACCTGTGTATTCTTGTGATTTGCGACTTGTGTATTCTTGTGACTTGCAACTTGTGACCTGGGGACACGTCCAGTGATATGTACATTGGCCAACTCGGTCACTTTCTCATCTCTCTTGTCTCTTCCCGATATGGGGATTGTTCACCAGTGTAGGATTTTCTTATTTTTGCTTATGTTGTGGAGTTCACCGGTGATTGTCATTTAGCATAATGCACTCATACATCGTCGTTCACTGCAGTATAGCATACGACACTCGCACACTACTGCACGGTGCGCTCTGCACGATCCATTGCATTAGAGCATTGCAAAACTCATGCTTCTCACGCCAGTGGCCTTTGGCCTCTGGTAACACCTCCGGAAGGATAGGAACCCCTCCCCTCAAACAGCAGGCTGGAAGGTTGAATGGTGCAGGCTGTACGGCCAGGCTGCACAGGGCTGTACGGCGAGGTGATGGCTGGCCGTACGGGCTGACGCAGATGGTACGGAAAATCCGTACGTGCAGTTTTTCTTTGTTGGAGAAGAGGTAACTTTTCGTTAGGCTGCCTAATGGGTTAGTTGCCCCAAAAATTAAATGGGGGGTTTAGTTAACCCTAGGTAGCTAGGGTAATCCTAGGGGTAGGGGATGGGTTTATTTTTTCCCTTTTTACCCCTCTAGGTATCCTTTTTATAGGTACTTGGGGCCTAAAAGATATGCCTATTCGAAGGGGTGTGACCCTTGGAATAGGTGCACCTGTTCATGAGGGGATATGTCCCTATGAGTGAGGAGTCGAGACTCGTCACCAAAAGGTGTGTCCCATGGTGGAAAAGGTGCGTCCCTTGGTTTTGGGACAGCCCAAGCACCTGAAAAGACACGATTTTTGTCGTGTCCATTCACATCAACTTGTGATGTGAGGGAGATGGAGAGGCCAGGATGACTTTAGGCCGGGTAGGCGTTTAAAAATTTTACGCTCATCCTCTCCATCTCTTCCATGCACAATGTGCACGGATGTCCTTCTAGCGGAAAAGATGTATCAGATCGGCGCTAGAAGGTGGGGGGCATTTCCTACAGGCAGGAGCGAATTTTGCTCTGATACCACTGTAAGAAATCCTAGATTTACTATATTTAGAAATGTGCTAAGGAACAGAAAGGAGACTGAGATAGCAGAGAACAAGGAATAATTGTATTGCTTGAATGTCTGTAGGGTGGATGTTGTGTCATCCATACAATTGGGCCTCTCTTATATAGAGAGTGAAAAGTCACACATGAAAAGGTGTGTACTCCAAAGGGTATGTGCATGAAGAGGTGTGTACCCCTTGTGAAGGGTGTGACCCTTGATGAGAGGGTTCATTACAATAGGAATGTCTCTTCATTAGAATGTCTCTTGTGAAGGGTTATGCCTCATTAGGGAGTGTCCCATCGAAAGGGCAAGTGAGGTGTCCCGTCGAAAGGGCATACCCTTCCACAAGTGTCCATTCATCAAACCATCCATAAGTCTAGAAAGAGAGAAAGGAATACGTCACAGATCGTGACAGGTCGGTTGACCTAACAGGTCTGCTCACCTATTTTTTAGCATAAGAGCCAGTTGACTTGCTTGTCATCTGACCTAAAGAAGACAGCCTCTGAAGAGGTGTGTTACAGCTCTAAAATCCCTCTACCTACCTACACCAACTCCCTTGATCAAATGACCCCTTGTCCTTCTCATATGGGGCTTACAGGTTACAGGTGGGTAAGTAATCCCTTAAATAATCATATAACGAGTGCAAAGGTTTTAGGAGAAGTTTGGAAGACATCGTAGGACAATTCTCAGAGGAACAATGCAGCTAGAATCTCGCAACTTGATAGAGGGAGATTATCTCTCTGCTCATGCCACCAAGTTTAAAGAAACCATTGGGCAGTTAGCAACCATTGGTGAGAAGGTAGAGGACAATGATCTTATGTTAATCAGTTGAACTCTTGGCACTGCCATACAAAGGGTTCATCTGCATCTTTAATACAACAAATTATGTCCGATTTACATATTTGAATAGAGGGTATTATGCATAGATTTTAGTGATAGGTGCAGTTGCCTTGCATCATCGCAGGGCAAGACCAGAAGTTCCAGAGGGACAATGCAACTGGAGAAGGTAAGTGCACATTCAAAGTTTAAAACTCTCGACTGTCCAATTGGGGCTGTGATGTTATTAAACCGGAGTCTCCTTTTTTATGTAAGAAGGTAGACAAATGAAAGCTTTTCAACTAAGCCATGTCTACAGCGTGAATCTTTTGCCGTGCTGCAGTTTTCATGGGCCTGAACCAACGGGAATAATAAATTTGCAACTTTTGAGAGCTTGGCCTCAAAAAAAGGGGACACCGCATGCTGTACTCTGTCTCATGTTTATTGATTTGAGAGATGCTGTGAAATTTCCTTTTTATAACATTTTCTTGTCTTGTTTGCCAGTATGTGACAATATCACCAATCTTCTAACAGCTCTTCAAGTTTTTGAAATTAAAAAATGAGGTCAAAGTGAAGAAAGCAACACCTTTTTAGTGAAATTGCTCGTGGTAGATTGGTAGTTCCAATTCATAATGTTTGAATTTATGGTTATGCTCTAATGAAGAATGGTCTGTAAGGACTATGTGATGTTTTTTGCAACATGCAGGAAATCAGAACATCCTTAAACATATGGACAATGCCAAACAACAGTGGTTTGACTAATGACGAGACACCTGTGAAGGATTATTGGGGTAAGATCATAAGATGAGGATGGTGTGATGGTATTTCAATTGCTTAATCTTTTGTATCCAGTTTCTATGAGCTGGAGCATATTGTTCTCTTTCGTCTATGTTTGCCGTAGCCTAAATGATCAGGCAAACCTTTAGTAAAGAATCCTACAAATTTTCCTCCTGTATAGAACGGTGAGTCTGCATCCCATCTTTGAACACCATGTTAGAATGGTCAGTTTATGGGTTTTCATGTAATGTAAGTAGTTTGCATAGGATATTGTGTGGGTAGAGTGGTACAGATGTGGACAAAGTGATCAACTTCATCCATTCAAGATTTTGTATGTTTTGTGATATAGTTAGACGTACATTTGTAGGTTACACATTGTGTGTCTTTCAAATGTCCCCTCTCCCTCCTCTAGTTGGCCTTCTCACATGGTATTAGAGCTAGTCCCTCAAGACAGCTTCACTCTTAACAAGAAAATAGTTTGCTGCCAAAAGCAAGGTCGCAAAGACGTTCGACCTCAAGAGAGACTTCAAATGGCTGATAGCAGCTGTGGTCTACGTAAAGCTCAAATAGCTTTGGTCTACGTAGAGCTATGGCACAAGTTATTTGAGAAGCTGTGAATAGTTTGGAAGCTCAAAAGTGAGCTGAAAGGCACGAAGGCCCAGTAAAACATTTTGCAGCCTTTAAGCTATAAACAATGTGGCAGCAACACTCAAAAGACCTACAGGGCCACTCAAGACAACAGGGTCTTCATTATGTCCTCGTTTGTTTCAAGCAGGGCCAGCATGCAACTATTTGCTTGCAACTATTGGCTAAAGGACTGCCTGAACTGTGATTGAAGGCTTTGCTACAACCAATGGATGGAAATGGCCGTCTCACTTCACTTCTTGCCTTTCTGGGCCCATTGATTAGCTTGCTCTTTAGTTTAGCCTCTTTTATGACTGAGCCAGCACTCTAGTTTTCAAGAATTGTTAGGAACTGAGTTATGTTTTTCCTGATTTTAACACTTGTTAAGTTAAAAGTGTGCACAAGCTTTAAAGCTGACTCCAATTTTTTGAGGTTGAATCCACTGTATTTTTAAGGCAAACATGCTGTGTGACTTTGTTAGTACTCACATTCTGTTTAATGTGGGGAAATAGCCTACATAATGCTTACCAGAAAGCTGATTGTGCAAAAATTTTCCTTTGGAGGGTGCAGGAATTGTTCCTCAATCAGCTGTCCCGGTGGATATTTATTGGAAAGAAAAGAATGATGAGAATGATTGGGTAGGTATGCTGAAGTTTTTCTCTTACATTATTTTTTAAGTGACATAAATAGTGAAGAAGGGTATCTCGCTAACGTTGGTCCTTTCATAAGTGGACATTTGTAATATATGCTGAACATTTCTAAACACCATGACTTGCGGAACTTTGGGACTATTCAGAAGTAACGAGGAACCTTTTTTTATGAAGGGCATAACTTTGTATTTTTTAGATTTTCACATTATGGAAGAACATCAGTCAAGCTGGCATCTCATGGGAGGCATCATCCACTTTGTCTGAGCAATTTTATCACACCATAACACAAGGCATGTGCCTTTTTTAAATCAGTTTTTGCAAAACTGAAAGTGGTCCATAGATGTAGCCTGGATTGAGGTAAGTCATCAATTAAGAGGAGTTGAGATAGAATTCGAGGATTTGGACTATGAATTCCAAGGATTGAAGCGAGGAGAACTCGAGTTTTCTGATGATGGCAAAAAGTTGACATCAGCGTTGGGAAACCTTCTAGATAGAAGGTATTGACTAGCTGGTGCACATATATCTTATAGTTGCAAGCAAGGAGGCTTTCCTTCTTAGCATAGAGATAACAATTATTGAGATGGGGACACTAAATTCTTTGGAATGTAGATCTTATGCACCAATTCCTCATATTTGAGTGTGCCACTCTTGATCTGGAGTTCATAATATTACAAACATGCTGTAAAGCAGAGATTTGATAAGGACTTGCTTGCTCTTTAAAAAAGAATAGCGGTAAGCGATGGCATAATAGACCCATGTATAACAGCCATTGGGCAAGCCGCAAGGCCAAACCCTGCAGGCTGCAACAGTAACATGTGGACAGCAGCAAAGGTCCGTCTGAGATGCAGGTAGACAAACAGTACAGGGTCTGCCTATCACTTAGCAGGGGTTGGTTCGAGACAGTGGGCAAGTCCACAGCACAAGGGTGGACTGCCCTCATTAAAGCCACCCAGTCCTATCAGCCAGCCAGTAGGGCATTACACCCTATACAGAGGGGACTTCAGTCCTCATTCGACTCTATCAGTTCCAGCAACAGCAGTTGGCCTTCACCCTTGTAGTTCATCAGCCTAGCTTGGCTTCACAAGCCTTGCAACCTCCAGCCCAGCATCTTGGGCTCAATCCCCAAAGAGGATCCCTCGATCCCCAAAGAGGATCCCTCAATCCCCAAAGAGGATCCCTCGATCTACTGGCAAAGGTGTTTCCGTCTATGGTCGAATAGAATCAATAGCTACACGGAGGGATCCAAAACATGATTTATTATCATCTAGTGAAAGAAGAACGGGCGACATAGCAGAAGAAAGGACAATAGTGGGAACACATAGCAACTTTCGAGGAGGGGCAGCATGTTAGAAAATACCCAACAGAGGGTACACGCAGCGGAAGACTTATAGTAATGCCCAGGAGCTCACACAGTGTGCGGTGTGGGTGTGGAATCACAAACTTCTTTACTTATGTGCATACAATAGGTGTGCAGACTCATCAATAGACAATGAACCAACCAGATAGAGGAACCACCAAAATATATATTTCCGTCCACAACTATGGACACAATACAAAAGAGACAGATCGAGAGTCCCACCAATGATGTGGTCCTCTGATCTTACCACAAGGTCCTTCTCCTATCTGCTGGCTATCTCTAGACTTGAGTCCGCGTGCTCCACCTCGAGCGTCTGTAGACTTTCCGTCCAGTATGTTCTTCTCCACCTTACTGCCTGTGAATCAGCCTAGGTGGGCAGCCCCTGCCAAGCTTTGTCTGCAGCACACAGATCCCTGTTCCACTGCTCCAACCTGCTTGTGAATGGCTGCTCCAGAAGGTATAGTGATCTCAGCACCTTGCTGCCCTAGATGACAGCCAAGGTCCCAGCCTTTTCCTGGCTAAGTCTGCAGCCCGTCAAGCACCTCTCTATCCTCCTGGATGTAGGCCCAGAGGGTGGCTTCCTGCTGCTCCTTTCTGCCCTGGATGCTAGCTGCTGGATATAAAATGAGGCCACAAGCCTCTCCTTTTATAGGCCCTAAGGCCCCCTTGAACCAACCGACCAGCCAGCCCTAAATGGGCCGACTGGCTGGTCTGTTTGGGCCGACCAGTCTGCCCAAAAACAGCCCTTTAAGGGCTTACAAAACTAGGGCCCTTTGGCCCCCTTTGTCCCTCCAACCTAGGCAAGGGCCCAGCCCCTAGGTCAGCCCTATATAAGGTCTGGTTGGCTGTGTCAAAGCAGCCCAACCAGCCTCTCTCCTGGCCGACCCATGTGCTGGTCTGTCCCGCCTCTGCTGCGCCACTCTGATCTGCCCACTTGCAGGCCCATCTGTACACGCCTTGCCACGTGGCACTGCGCCACTGGCCCAGGCCATATGCGCCCTATTGCGGGCCTTCCTACAGACTCCAGCCTGCCCTGTTTGCAGCGCCATGGTTGCGCCTCTCTGCTGCAGCATCCTTGCCTCCTGCCAGGTCTATACCAGCCCTGTACAGCCACGTATGCATTCCGTACCTCCTCCGTACTGAAGCGCCGTCTGT
This sequence comes from Dipteris shenzhenensis, assembly GCF_047967505.1. NCBI lineage: Eukaryota > Viridiplantae > Streptophyta > Polypodiopsida > Gleicheniales > Dipteridaceae > Dipteris > Dipteris shenzhenensis. The sequence goes on along the minus strand of NC_141624.1, from coordinate 4,745,702 downwards.
CCTTGCTGGAAATCCCTATGCAATCAGGCTGCTGCAGGTCCCTGATGTCCACGTGTCTGCCCTGTACATCAGGAGCTCCACGACTTGCCAGGTACCCTTCTTGCTTTGTGTGAGGTGCTGCCCATGTGGCAGTCCCCTTCCCTTTCTCTTCTCTGGGCATCTTCTGCCCTAGGTCTCCCTCCCCCATGCTCTCCTCATTTGGGGGCTTACAGATGGGGAGGTGACCTTTCCAACACAGCAATAGAAATCTCAAGAACAGGTTTCATGATTGGCTCTCGTTCAGCAAGAACTAGAAGCCTGAGCTCCAACCATCCCACTCTCCAAATAATAGTGGCACACCCTGTGAAATCTAGATCTACCACTACAAACACAAACGAAATGAGAGTACGTTAGAACTGAATGTAGACTAGTAAAATACGTTATTGAAAATAGGAAACTTCAACTATAGAGACCATCTCAGGTCCTCCTCATCCCTATGGGGCTTGTTGGAGGACCTAAAGTTTACAAACAACACACACACTTTTTTTTGTTGGTGAAACCATTGTATTTATATCAATAAAATTTTTTACAATGAGAATAGTCTAAAGAAAAGACTTATTCTGAAAAATCAAAAGCAGTTGGAAAACACCTCTAAAGCTGATACATCCAAGTCATCATGATGACAAGCATCATACAGAGATTGCCGTAACGATGCTCTAAAAAACTCATAAGGTTGGAGCAATGGCTGCCCCAAGAACACCTGATTCCTCTGCTTCCAAATGGTCCATAGTGCCCCCCCCCCCCCCCCCCCCACACACACACACACTTACTTTTTTTGTGGAATCTTTGAGTCATTATATTACAAAAAAAGCTATCCCAGAAAGGGAGAGCTATAATACATCAAGAGAAATCCTCACTGTAGGACAAATATACATCATGATCAAAGACACGAGATTGCAAGCAATCAAAAAGCGATTGCTGCAAAGAGTGTCTGAAGAAAAAAAATAGGATCACCAAAGACCCTATGATTACTATCCTTCCAGAGAGTCCAGAGTACCCAGTACTGAACCCAAACAAAAAAGAAATCAAACTCCTGTCTAGGTGGATGTACACCAAAAAGCCAGAAGAACTTGCCAAAAGCAATCTGAGGAAACCGAGCTCGCAAAATCTGCCCAAGGAAGTCCAAGAAAGCACGAGAGGAAGGACAACGCCAAAAGAGACGAGGCACAGTATCTCTCGGAGCTAGACATTTGCGACAAATAGAGGAAGCAATATGTCGTCGTGCCAAGAGCTGTCCATGAGGAAGAACACCCAACAAAACTCTCCACAAGAAAACCTGCTGACGAAGAGGAATCTTAGAATGCCAAATCTATCTCAAACATTTCCGCCACCATTTCATAGGACGATTAAGATGCCAAAGCTGATTTGCCTTTTGTGAGATAAATGGCGGAGGAAGTAGAACTTTATAAAGAGAAGAGACAGTAATATGTGTAAGCTGCAGAGGAAGGTATGACAAGCCCCCTGAAGAAAGTGTCCAGTCTTGAAGACGATCTTGTAGATGCAATCGAGGAATCGGCTGAAAAGGCTGTAATCTTATGCCAAAGTGGACGATAATGCATTCCAAGCAGCAACCAAAGGAAAAGTAAGGGGAATTCCAGCATCATCAACAACATCCTGAACCAAACGAATCCCCTTGAGACTCAGAAAATACGAATGTCGAGGCTTCTGCAAAGCCAAAGGAAGGGCGAACACTCTAGACCAATGTATACTTTCAGCTCTGAAAGAGTTGCCCTGCAAGGAATCACTGCCATGCCAATCCAAGTGAGAAAGGATATGTTTCCAATCCATTTACAAATGGGAAACCAAAGGACAGCCGGGGATTTTGCCTGTCATAGAACCAAAAAGAAACTCCCACTGGGAAAGCTTCCAATGACCAAAAGCTGGAGATTCAACATGCAAGAGTAACTGACGAATCATAGCAGCCCATGTTTGAGAACCTTGCAAAAACTGCAGCATGAGTTTCCCCTTGTGAGCAAGAATGTGCAGATGGATATTAAGAATATTAAGACCTCCATGCATCTTTGGAGAACAAAGCTACTGTACCGGACGCAAACGCAGGGTTGTTTTGCCATGGCGAGAACATCAGAAGATTTCCAGCACCTCAGACATAAAAGAGGCAAGATCAGCCTTGCTGAACATAATAAGTGGCAAGTAGAATTGAATATACGCCATCAGAATAGATTGCACAATTTGAAGACGAACATGCAGAGGCCAAGTTGCCAATTTTCAGTATTCCAGGTTTTTCTTGAGAGGTGCGAGAATCCAAATAGATTGTTAGCGAGGAGAAAGTGTCCAACTCAAAGGATAGCCAAGATGACAAACCAATTGAGTTGGTGGGATGATTTCTCCAGGCCATAAAAGAGAGTGTCATTCCTTGGAATGCAAAGGCAAAAATTTTGATTTCTGAAAATTTACATGAAGCCCAACAGCTAAACCATATAAAGAAAGAGCTTACATCAGCTCAGAAAGATCCTGCTCTGTATTGCGGGGAGTGAAAAAAGAATCATTTGCATAAGCTTGAGCAAGCAATGGTTTACTGTCATGAATTTCCAAACCATGTAGCTTATCCGTAGCTACGAGATGATCCATATACTGAAGCATGGGGTGCGTGGCTATAGCATACAGGAGCACACTAAGTGGACAGCCTTGATGCACCGGGCAACGAAGAGTCCATGCTTCAGAGATATCCCCAGAAAGAATGCAAGCAGCTTGACTTTTACTATGAAGCCAGTATATGATATGCTGCAATTTCTGCCCAAATCCCAAAGCATGCATTGTCTGAGAGATGAAGTCCCATTGAACAGTATCAAAAGCCTTGGCAATATCAACTTGCAGTAAAAGAACATCCTGCTCTGTGTATTTGGCATACTTAATTCCAACATAAGCATTTGCGATATTATCAGTGATATGCTTGCGAGGAACAAAACCATATTGTGTAGGATGTAAACCATCATGCAAGTATCCTTTAATACGATCAACCACCATTTTGGTGATGATTTTATAAATGACAGGCATAAGAATAATGGGTCTCCAATCGGTCAACGATTCACAAATCTACTTTTTGGGAAGAAGCTTTACTAGCCTTTTTTCCCAAGAAACATACACACACACGCATGCACGCACGCACGCACGCACAGACATTCTGGACGACTCATGCAATGAGCCATGTTTATGATCCACCCACAGTCTGCTTACAGCTCTGTCAGTCTGAAGATTCTGGTCGAATGAAGGCGAAAGACCAGCTAGGCTTCACCAAATCTGAGGTAGCACAAAAACAAAGTGCTCTTGCTAAAGGCAAAGCATAAAAGACCCAAAAAGAGACCACCCCTCAACAAAAGCAAATGAGAGTCTAACGGTCGTAACAATACGCCATCTACTGTCACTGAAGGAGAAACAACCAAAATTAAAGTGCAAGGAAAATCATGACTGTTGCAAGGATCGCCAAGAGTCTCTTATTCGAAATCAGACTGCAAACACTAGCCTAGAAGGCCCAATTGGTCATCATCGACCGAGCTCGAGCTGTCAATGCACAAACCTACAAAGTCCTCTACAGCATGTGCAGTCTCCTTGTTCACCTTTTTCTTGGAAGCTACATCATCATGATTCTTGTAGCAGAACTCTTCAGCGTGTCCTGGTCTCTTACATTAGTCGAAGTACAGTTGCCTCCACTCACCTTTCTTTGAACCTTTCTTTTTATCTGTTGCGGCAAATGTACTTTCTTCTTCCACATAGAATACTTGGCGATGCTCTTCATCCAGTAAGTTAGCTATCATCTCATCCATGACACATGTTTGCATTCACCCGAAGGATTTTAACTATGTCGTTGTAAACTGGTGGAGGGAGGCTTGATAACAGAATCGCTTTTGAATCATTGTCATCAGCCCTAACACCCAGATCAGATAGTTGACAGAGAATTGAACGCATTCAATTGAGATGCTCACCCAGAGTACTTCCTTCATGGATAGATTGACGAATTGTTGTTTCAGCAAAACTTTTGAATTTCTTAAGCGTGAGCTGAACAACGTCTTGATGTGGCGACCCAATTATCGTGTACTGACTTTCCAAAATCCAAGTGATTATTATACTTACTTCCCAACGCTCTGCCAAGAATTCCGAATGCCTTCTCATTTCTATTTGCCCATTGACTCGTTGTGTCGGATGACGTTTCTTGCTTTTCCTGCTCGCGTCGATTTCTTTTCAGTGCCCGAAACAATGGACCAAAGGCTCTTCTCCATGAATCAAACTCCAAGTTGCAATGCAGGGAAATTTTCCTCAGTGAAGCTTTGTTGAGTCTTTCTTCATCTCCATCTCTGGACCAGCAACTCTGATACCAATTGTGAAATCTAGATCTACCACTACAAACACAAATGAAACAAGAGTACGGAGGAACTGAATGTAGACGAGCAAAATACTTTATTGCAAATAGGAAACTTCAGCTACAAAGACGATCTCGGGTCCTCCTCATCCCTACGGGGCTTGTTGGAGGACCTAAAGCTTCACACACACACACACACACACACACACACACACACACACACTTATTTTTAAGTGAAAGCTTTGATTGATTATATTACAAGAATAGTCACCTCAGAAAAGAGGCGTTAGAAAATACATCAACTGAAGATCTCAATATAAGCCAAATACACACACACTTTTTTTAATTATGGGAAACCTCAAATGAGGTGAAAACCCACATTGAGTACAAAGATCAAATTTACAAGCAAGCCTCAGAGAGAAAAACCATGAGGCTACCAAGATAAAATTTACATATCATTTGAAGGAGGATCTAACAACACATCCTCCATTTTAAGACTATTGACTTGCAAAAAGTGATGCAATGGAGTGACATCACCGTCAATAAAACAAAGCTGTTTTTTCCCCTTCTGATTCTTCTTGATGGCAACCTGAATTTTTGAACCACAGGGTCAAAAATTTGTCTCAACCAAGGATGAAAGGAATCCAATGAAAAAGGAACATCTGCATCCTGAACAGAAAGAGACTCTGGCACTGTCTTCACTGCCACACACACACACACACACACACACACACACACAAACACACACTTTTTTTTGTGTGTGGAATCTTTGAGTCATTATATTACAAAAGAAGCTATCCCAGAAAGGGAGAGCTATAATACATCAAGAGAAAATCTCACTGTAGGACAAATATACATCATGATCAAAGACACGAGATTGCAAACAATCAAAAAGCGATTGCTGCAAAGAGTGTCTGAAGAAAGAGAAATTCAAAAAAACATCACCAAAGATCCTATGATCGCGATCCTTCCAGAGAGTCCAGAGTGCCCAATACCGAAACTCCCAAAAGCCAGAAGAACTTGCCAAAAGCAATCTAAGGAAACCGAGTTCTCAAAATTTGCCAAGGAAGTCCAAGAAAGCACAAGAGGAAGGACAATGCCAAAAGAGATGAGGCACAATCTCTCTTGGAGTCAGACATCTGTGACAAATAGAGGAAGCAATATGTCGTCGTGCCAAGAGTTGTCCATGAGAAAGAACACCCAACAAAACTCTCCATAAGAAAACCTACTGATGGAGAGGAATCTTAGAATGCCAAATCTGTCTCAAACGTTTCTGCCACCATTTCATAGGACGATTAAGATGCCAAAGCTGATTTTCCTTTTACGAGATAAATGGTGGAGGAAGTAGAACTTTATAAAGAGAAGAGACAGTATTATGTGCAACCTGCAGAGGACGGCATGACAAGCCCACATAAGAAAGTGTCCAGTCTTGAAGACGATCTTGTAGATGCAATGGAGGAACCGGCTGAAAAGGTTGGAGCATCAAAGTAATCTTATGCCAAAGTGGACGACCATGCCTGCTTTTCAGAAGCCAACATGTGAGTGTGGCCTGAGGTATTATCTCCCGGTTGTGGGACATTATTTTAATCACCATACATAAAAGCTTAATGCTACCAGGGATATTTATGCATGGCATCCATCAAAGAGGGGGCAGTAGAAGTCTTGCTCGGAGGCAGTGACAAATCAGCCTGCATTGGCATTTTCGGAGTATGTGAAGGGCATTGTGAAGCCATATGCCCAAACTTCTTGCATTCAAAGCAAGCACCTGCAAAGAGACCCCATTTCAGTTTATAGAAGGCACTGCCCATCGAAACATTATTCACTGTAGGCGCATAAGAGTCTGGGGTTGGATTATCTGTGTCCCACAAAATACAAAATCTGTTTGAGTTGCCATTAGGTTGTGGTGGACAAACCACTTTGCCAAGAGATGCTGCAATTTTTGGCAAAAGAGAAGCCAGACATTGAGGGAAGTCCACCACTTCCACCCAGGCAGGGCATCTGTGTTGGATCAACCCCTAATAATCTTTGGTGGAATACCAGGGAAACACATGAACCATCTGCTGCATATAGAAAAGAGGAGTGCTCCAATAAAATCTGCCTGTGCTCTTCATCTGCCATGATCACTTCAAAAAAGCCTCTTGCTGCATAGTGAACTTTTTTGACATAGCAACCACCCAGGGTTCTAGTCAACCAATTACCAACATCTGCAGCAGCAGGCATACGTCTTGGAAAAAAGATAGTGATGGCATGCTTGGCATATTCTTTGACTGGATCTAAAATATCATCCACTTCCACCATGATGCTTGTGGTGGGAACTGGATCTTTCCATCTTTTTCGAGTATCTTCAAACCCCTCGTGCATCACCTCATATACTAGTTGAGCCTCTGGAGAGGCACGAAAAGGGTCATTCTGACCCATAACCTGCTTTTGCTTTTTGCGTTAAACCGATCTTTGTTTTTGAAAAGTCTTTTCATATTCATAGTCTGCCATTTTTCTAGAAAAGGAGAAGAGGTAAAGAAACTGAAGAAGAAAGCGTAAAGGGCTAGAGAGTAGAAGGGTAAGTCTGCAAGAGGTTACAGAAAGGGCATAGACAGCTAGAGAAAAAAGGAGGGAGGGAGGAGTAAACTCAGGGGCAGAAACCTGAGAAGAAGCTGCACTGAAGGATCCACAAATTGTACGGCTGGATGCAGGAAATCTGTATGGAATCTGAGTGTATGGCCGGCTGTTAGAAAATTGTACGGCTGGAAGCAAGGAACCTGTACTGAAAAGCTGACCGGGGCTGTACAGAACCTGTATTGATTGCAGACAGGCTGTACGAAAAACTGTACGGACTGCAGGCAACCTGTACGGCGTACGGACGGCGACAACTTGTACAGATGCAGACGACCTATACGGAAAGGCCACATGGGGCCCGTACGGGGATGTACGGACAGTGCACGGGCACTTAGGGAAATCTGTATGGGGCCGTATAGATGTACGGATGGAAGGGAAAGGTTGTACGGGGGGTCTTGACGGGGTTGAATTGGCAGAGGTCACTCCTCCTCTCTCTCTCTCTCTCACACACACACACACACACACATACACACACGCACGCACGCACACACAGAGTGAGAGAGAGGCATGCACGCTCAAAGACATGCACACATGAACGCATGCATGCACGCATGAACGCACACACGTGCATGTACATGTGCGAGCATATTAAGAGTGTGTCAGCTTTAGCTTCAGCTCTAGTTTACATTAGATCTTTAGAGGTGTGCTAGACACCTATAATTCGCTACATGGATTTGATTCCTCATGATGTTATGCGGGTTTGGTCGCATAGAGTTTTTTTGGCTTTTGCAGACAAACTGCGCCCTGGGCTTCCCCTCTTATTCCACTTGAATGGAAACTATATTTTCCTACTTCCTTTTTTTCCAAACGTAGGAGAACAGCTGCTCTCAGGCTTGATTGTCCTTGCTAAGATCATTTTTGCACTTGTGCTTAAAAGGAATGCAGGACATATTCTACCTTGGTATAGACATGTGAACGATAAATAGCAAGGGTGAGAGTTGAGGTCAGGGCTTTGAGTGATGGTTGCATGGCTTTTATTTAGTTCTAGTTCTGGTAATTTCGACGATTGGGAATTCCAATAAAAATATGGGGAGGAGACGTGGGTATGATGGTATACTCCAGTGTATAGGATCTTGGTCATGGCCTGGGTGTGTAGCGATAGCAGTGGATAAGCAAAACCCGTGATGCAATGGATTTGGTGTGCAGTTGTGAGTAGGAAAGGAAAGGAAATTAAAGTTAAAGAAGCAGGATGATGAAAGGGCGCATGGAAACATCTTATTAATTATGCATGCCCTGAATGGTAAGATACCCCATCTTCCAGTTACATGTGTTTCTTTTGAGATGCAGCAATCATACATTCAGCGTTTTTTTGCTCCATAAATGCTTCACTTTTGAACCCTCTGTTCGCATGAGAGAACTTGGTCAAAGGATAACTATTATTTGTTTCAGATGTGGATCTTTAGGTGAATATTATGGGCCTCTTTTAAAGCTCTTGAATGTCAACATTAGACATTCCTACCCATCATCTATGCATATGTTTTTGTGTATGTACAACGTAAAAATTTCTACTTTTGAACCGTGTGAAGAAATACCAAAAGCTGCCAAAACTCTGTAATGATTTTGGCACTGGGCGCTACAGAGTAGTGCCAAGTATGCCTATATTGCATAGTTTTGGCTCTATCTTCTGTTGCTTACATGATTGGGTATCCTTGCTAAATAAGTATAATCCTGCTCTCTTCAACATGTACCATTATTTAGATGATATGTTTTGTACATATCTTCTCTCTCAACTCTTGATGTTGTTGCTTGTTGCACGTATGGTTGTGCAGACCAGAGCTTCTGATGTACTATCGGACATTGATGATGAGGATGCTAGCCAGAGTGCTGAAAGTGCACTGCAAAGTCCAGTAAAAGGAAATTTTGAAATGTCTTTTGAGCGCACCCTTCAGCTTCAGTCACCTGCCATCACTCCAAGGGTTGCATTAAAGGAGTCACCATTTCATAGACCTGGTGTGTCTGGCCTTGGTTCAATGAGGAGGCCAACTTTGTTAACAGCCTTTGCAGCTGCTGATACAGATTCTGATGGTCCCGAAGGTATGTAGGCTACCCTTTCAGCCTTTTTTCCTAATTCTTGCTTTCATTCTCATGTTGATATGGAAGATGAATCGATGTATGATGATTTGGCCTTCTTTGTTATGTCCTCATTCATTTTTTGCGCTGCACAGCACATGATATAGGCATGGTGTATTATCCATTCATTGCATTATTCCTTTTCATCACTGCAATTTTGTTCTTTTGAAACCGTTGTTTGTCTATTCCATGCTATACTCATTTAAAGCTTTACCAATATCCTACTTTTTTGTTTTGGGTTTTCACCCTTTTGCCCCCCATGCATAAATAAATCATTACATAAAGATTTATGAAAAATAGTTCATCGATGATCTCATTACACTTTTTCATCATAGATCTATCCATTCTTCTCAAGTGTCTTGGCATTATTACAAATATTTCTAGATGATCAAGCGAAAACTCTTCCGTTAGTGGAAATAACACTTTGCTATATGGCACATGCCTTTACAGATTCTGATTCATTCTGTAGGGCCCTAAAAGGGCTCCTTATGATCATGTGCCATCTAGCAATGCGTGTAGCACTTCATAAAAGGGAGTGGCCATAGGTGAGAAGAGGACTCAACTTGGAGTTTATATTGTTACGATTATTCATTTGCAGACTAAGCCACTTAGTTTGCTTGCCGCATGGCAGCCCATGTCACCGAGGGCCTTAGCCCTGCCTTATCTATAATTATTGCATGTATTGTTGGGATGTGAGAGTGTACTGTGTTTGCTACCACCTCCCCCTTGGATGAATCTGGAACACGTTAATTAAGCGTCTTTTTCCGTTGTTGTGTTCACCCATTGAGGCTCCCTAGTGAGAGTGATACAACTGAAGGAGTGAGCTAAGGTTTTGTCCTAGTGACAAAACCTTAGTAGTGACTAACCATAGTTAGTGGACTAACTGCGGTTAGGGGGAAAAACCTCTTAAAGAGGGAAAAGTGTCCCTAACTAGCTTATTAAATTACATTGGTCATTGCTGAATTATATCTATAATTCTAACACCCCCCTGCAGTGCCAATGTCATGTACAAGGATGATTAATCACCAAACGGATATAAGTTCAGGGCACTGCGAAATGCCTCAAACTTTTCACGTGGAAGTGCTCTGGTGAAAATATATGCAACATTGTCATGTGTGGACACAAAGATCATACTGATCTTTCCTGCATGCAACTTCTCTCTGACGTAGTGATAGTGAACCTCAGTGTGCTTCGTGCGAGCATGAAACACTGGATTCTTTGCCACTGCAATGGCACTCTGACTATCAGTGAGAATTGGAGAAGGACCCTCCAATGACAGATGAAGATCAGCAAATAGACGATGCAGCCAGACACATTGAACTGTTGCTGTGAAAGCTGCCCTGTACTCAGCTTCACATGATGAGGTTTCTTGCTCAGCCAGGAAATGCAAGCTTTACCCAAAAAGAAACAATTGCCACTAGTGGACTGCCTAGTGTCATAATCACCAGCCCAATCTGAATCACTGTAGGCATGCATCTGCAAGTCACCCCCCCTGGGAAATAACAAGCCAAAAGACTTCGTGCCCTGCAAATAACGGAAGATGCGCTTAACTGCTTGCCAATGCATAGTTTTTGGGCTGTGCATATACCTGCTCACCTGAGATACTGCAAACTGAATATCAGGTCTAGTGTTGCAGAGATAAATGAGGCATCCAACAGCCTGACTGTAAAATGTGGCATCAACTGATTCTCCTGCATCATGCATTGAGAGTTTCAGCCCCGGCTCCATGGGAGTGGCTATGGGCTTACAATCATGCATGTTAAATCTGTCCAAGAGTTTCTGCACATACTTGGACTGAGACATAACAGTGCCACGTCTCTCTTGAGAGAACTGGAATTCCAAATAAAAGTGAAGCAGCCCCAAATCTGACATGTCAAAGTTGGTCTGCAAATCAGCTTTGAAATCTGCAATATTATCTTCATTGGATACTCTGAGCAGTAAGTCATCGACATAAAGAATGATGACTAAAATTTCCCCCCCATCCTTCTTGATGTAGAGGGTGCTCTCAGTAGGACTATTGTGCAGCCCCTTGCTGGTAAAAAAGGCATGAATCTTGGCATACCATGCACGAGGGGTCTATTTCAGCCCATACAAAGCTTTATGTAGCTTGCATACCTGAAGTGCATTTTCTGAAATTTCAAAGCCTGGAGGTTGTTTGACATAAACTTTTTCCAACAAGTCTCCATTTAGGAAGGCTGTTTTAATGTCAGACTGATGAACATTCCACTCAAAATGTGCAGCCATTGCAATAACAGATCGGATGGTGGTCATCCGGGATGTAGGAGCAAAAGTCTCCTCATAATCTATGCCCTTTTTCTGAGCATAGCCTTTGGCAACCAGCCTTGCCTTGTATCTGTCAATGGAGCCATCGGGCTTCCGTTTCACCTTGAAAACCCATCGTGTACCAATGGCATGTTTACCTGGTGGGAAGTCTACGACATCCCAAGTCTGATTTTTCTGAATGGACTGCAATTCATCGTGCATGGCATTCATCCAATGCACATTGTCCTTTGCTTCTTCGAATGTTGCAGGCTCCTCCTCATCGAGAAGAGTACCTGCATATGCTGATTCCACTGAATTAGCACCTTCCATGTGCCTTACTGCATTGCGAGTCCTGCCAGGTAATGGAGCATCAATCTTACTCTCCGTGAGAGTCTGTAACAGCCAGTTTGGGACTGTTTTTGCTGCATGTATGTCTGCAATTTCTTGCTGAACCACCTGTTCCACTGCTTGTGGAGGTGGCAAGACATCCTGTGGCTGAAATGGAGCATCGGGAGGTGGCTGTAAATTCTGATTTGCATCAGAAAAATGTGTATTTGGTCCTCCTTTTTAATTCTCTTTTTCAACATTATGTCATCAAAGACCCAGAGTTGCAGAGTAGAGCCCTCTTGGGCAAGTTGGTGGTACGTGGTCTTGATTCGGGCCTCCAAGCCCTAGAAATTCAGCCTGAGTGTGAGCTGAATTTTCTGCAAATATCATCTCTACTGACAATGATCTTGCGTGTAGCAAGATTGTAGAGACGGTACCCCTTGCTTTCTGCACTGTACCCAACAAATATGCACTTAATTGCCTTATCTGACAACTTATGCTGAAATTCAACTGGCACATGAGCATATGCAAGGCATCCAAAGACACGGAAATGATCCACTGAAGGCTTTCCCCCATTCCAGACTTCATAGGGAGTTAGCCTTAGTGGGAGACCGATTTAAGATGTAGTTGGCACACATTAGACCTTCAAGCCAGAATTTGTGAGGCATGTGTTTGCTTTTCAGCATACATCTGTCCATCTCCATAAGAGTTCTATTTTTCCTCTCAGCTTTGCCATTTTGCTGAGGGGTCAGCCTCACTGTGAGCTGATGCACAATACCCTTGCCTTTCAGAAAAGCATCAAAATTTGCAGACAAGTATTCCCCACCTCTATCTGTGCGCAATGTCTGTATCTTTGAGTCCAGATTCATTTTCAACCATGGCTGAAAAGTGTTTAAACACCATGAACACTTCTGATTTGCGCTTCAGCCCAAAGACCCAAGTGAAATTGGAGTAATCATCAATAAAAGTAACGAAGTAGAGATGACCACCCAATGATGGAGTCCTCATGGGACCACATACATCACTGTGTACAAGCTGTAATTTTTGGACAGTTTTAACTGAACCATCCTTTTTGAAGGGGAATCTGTGCATCTTGCCTAAAATGCACCCTTCACAAGCATGTGGAGGAGGTATCTGAAGAGGTGGCAATGCATCAACCATAGAGTGCTTCCGTAGTGTCATCAAGCTGTTGTAATGCATGTGGCCATATCTGGCATGCCATAACTCTGCATTCTGCATGGCAGCAGTAGGAGTAGAAATTGCAAGAGCATGGGCTGCTCTTTTCTCAAAAAGATCAAGCTGAAAAAGCCCACGCAGTAGAGTACCAGATAATCTCAAGGCATAATCATTCTCGGACAGCACATTTGTCATCCTCAAAGATGACATGAAATCCAGCCCTGTTAAGAGTGGACACTGAAAGGAGATTCTTGGTGATACCAGGCACATAAAGACATCTGAAAGTCTGAAAACTGAGCCATCAATGGCGGTAAGCTCAACTTCTCCTTTACCACGTACTGAATATGACGAGTTGTTGGCACAAGTGACTTTCTTACCAACGGGAGGTGGATGCAAGGAAGTGAAGAGACACTTCCTAGAAGTGATATGCTTGGAGGCACCGTTGTCAAAATACCAAGTATTCAGTGTTTCATTGACACTGAAAGCTGATGCATCCGTGGAAGGATCATAACTGCAAGTCAAAAAGGCATATGTATCATCATTACAAGTGGCTGTACTATCCCGAGCATCTGGAGCAGCCAGCCTAGAATCTGAAATGCAAGATAAAAAGGCATAATCTTGTCCAACAAAGTTGGTTGCAGCATCCCCATTGTCAGATGCATGAGGAGTTGAATCTGAAACAGCCATACCGGAGCTGTTTTTCTTCTCTTTTGCAAGCCTTTTCTTGCATTCTGCAATGTGATGACCTGGCTTTTTGCAGTAATGACAAAAACCCTTCTTCTTGGGCTTACTTGCATCATTCTTAGCCTTCCTGACCCATTGGAAGGCTGATTTACTGATGTCTTTGCCTATCCCTTTCCTTTTGACTTGAACTCACGTGCACGTGAAGCCAAGTTTTTCTTGGTCTGCTCTTCCTGAAGCAAAAGTCCTATCAACTCATGAAAAGTGAGAGGATTTGCACCCCCCCTCAATGATAAGTTTAGCGAGGTATGAAAGCTGAGATAAGTCTCAGGAAGAGAATTCAGAGTGGTGGTAATCATCTCTGAATCTGGAATAATCTCATCAATGTTCAATAATTGCTCTCTGAGATCCTGTAGCTTTGTGAGGTGGACTGACATGGAGTCACCCTCTTCCATATGTGTATTACTTAAGTCTCTTTTCAAGAAAGATACCCTTGCATCATTCCGGGCTGCATACATGCTTTCTAAGATATCCCACGCTGCCTTAGAGGTCTTACACGACCGGATATGCGGAATGATAAATCTTTTTACTAAAAGAGAAATACACGACAAAGCTAAGGCATCACGTGAATCCCATCTCTTCTGCTCTGGAGTAGTGGCTATAGCTGCACCAACAACTTGTCCTGCAGCTGCACCATGTGCACGACCTCTTCCTGCTCCTTGCTGGGGAGGGGTATTAGGTGCCATACCTGCTGGTCGGATCGCATCCCCATTCACATAATCCCACAAATTACGAGAAATCAGAATATTGCGTACCATAAAACTCCAGAGGGAGTAGTTGCTACCATCCAACTTGTCTTCCTGTGAACGCAGATCTGCAAATGTTGTTGAAGAACTGCAAGAATGCCTACCAAGGATCACCGGTAGATGAAGGAACTTGCACAATAAACCCTGTACGGAATCCGTACACCTGCAGTACAACTGTACGGAATGCAGTACGGCAGCTGATGTAGGTGTGCAGTACGGAACTTGCAGGTACGGATGTACGGACGAGCAGGTACAACACAGTATGGGTGTACACAGGTGTACGGCATGTACGACAGATCTGCAGTACGGACGTACGGATCTGCAGGTGACGAAACAGTACGGCGCAGTACGGATCTGCAGATCGTGGAGCTCGAGCAGATCTGTACGGTCGAAACAGCGTACGGAGCGCTGATAGGGACGGTGCTCCATGGACTGTGCTTCACGAAATATTTCGAGCTGTACGGAATGTACGGCGATCATACAGACGACTACTGCGTAGGAACAGCAGTACGGCGCTGGTGCAGTACGGACGGGATTTGCGGAAGTAGCAATACGGAGCAGTACGGAAGGCAGCGCAGGTACAGTGAGGGATTGTACGGAATCAGTCCGTGCGGACAATGTACAGACAATGTACAGACAATCTGTACGGACGACGAGCGATTGGAGCAGGGAGCTGTTGGGCTGGAGCTGGAGGCGAATGTGCAGCAGGATCAAGAGCAGGAAGAACCCTCTCTGATACCAAATGTGAGAAAGTGAGAGAGCAACAGTGAGAGCAAGAAACGAGAGAGAGAGAGAGAGCTGAAAGCTTAGTTGCAAATAGATGAGTGTGAGAGTGATACAACTAAAGGAGTGAGATAAGGTTTTGTCCTAGTGACAAAACCTGAGTAGTCACTAACCAGAGTTAGTGGACTAACAGTGGTTAGGGGGAAAAACCTCTTAAAGAGGAAAAAGTGCCCCTAACTAGCTTATTAAATTACATTGGTCACTGCTGAATTATATCTATAATTCTAACACAATGGGGGCTTCAAAAGCAATTTTTTTGCTACTGCTTCTGCCAAGACTAGAATTGCCTGTAGCACATCAGGCCATCATATCATTGCAGGTCACCACATAGACGACCAAGGTCGTGCTGCCATATTTCAAAATACCACTTTTCTTGACAGCTTCTGGTTATACCATCTACACCTGAGCAATCTGAGCACCATGAACTGTTGGCCATAGAGTGTCATCGCCCTGGGCAGAGGAACCTTCTTTCATATCAATTGTAGGTCCCTGAGAGGTCCACTTATTATTGTGCCATTGGCGTATGTGGGACTGAGTGCAGTCACCCAAGCTGCCACCTAACCGTCCACTAAGGTATATTGATATGCTTATTTATTAGCAGGATGGTGTTCACACTTTTCCATCGTTACTTTTGTACATGCCCCCCCCTAAAAGAAAAAAAGAAAAAAGAAAACAAGATGAATGATATGAATCATTCAATAGGCCTGCCAAGAGGAGGAAGAAAGAGAGAGAAAGGAAGAGAAAGAAAGAAAGAAATTTTATTAGAGTATTCGGAAGACCGATGGGTCTATGAGACTGAAAGAAAACTTGATATAAATCACAGTAAGGGTGGAGCTACTGAAACGAGCATCATCACCCGTGCTGAACCCTGATCATACATAATCAAATACATTTGGATGTAACAATGAAAAGAAAAGAAAAGGACTGGAGCGGAGTGGAATCCTCCGTATGTGATGTCGCCCCTGTTGGTGCATAGCCGGTGATGGGACGCTGGCACCCGTCAAGGGGTGCCGTGCGTCTCGGTCTCTTGGATGAGGCTCGACACAAGACCAGAGCCACCGTGACTCCCATGGGACGTATCCCGGGTCTAAACAATGACTGGAGGTCCCCCAGAGTGATCTGTGTCCCCCCTCGATGTCTCGTGTGTCGTGCTGCGGTCATCGGGTCGGGGTCTCTGTCACGTCTGCAGCTAGAGACTGGACGATCAATGTCACTCAATGGGAAGAACTCTGTGATCCTGCTCTGAGAGGTGTCTGATGATGTGGCCAAGCCTCATCGCCTGAGTAAGTACTCTCTATGTCGGACCCCCTCGTGAATGAAGGCCGCGAGGCATCTCTGATTTGGGTAGGCGAGGAATGTGGAAAGGAGCCGTCTCTAAAGAGGCAGTGGTAGCGACCTCGGATCTCGTAGTACACTAGGCATCTGAAAATAAAATGCTCCTCCGACTCAACCTCCTGACAATTGCACAATATGCATAAGCGATGCTCCCTAGGAATCCCCTTTGCTTTGCTGCTCTCTATGCGGAGGCGGTGTGATGATACCCGAAACTGTCCGATGGAGATCCGTAGTGAGTGAGGCATATGAAGCTCAGTATACCCCGGTGGTGTGATGAATCCCTCCTTCGAAACACGAAGACAGTAATCTCTATAGAAACTCAGCTTCACTGGGAGCTCCCTCGGCTCCAACCAGGTCCTAAAGGTGTGTAGCTGGAGGAGATCCTCTCGAACGGCCTGGTTGGTGTGTGGCCCAATCGGGATGGTGGGTGGGAGTACCGGAGGGGCATCTAACATAACCCTAGTCTCACAAACCATCTGTGAGTCCGTGCATACCAGCATCGCTCGTCTCCCTCTGTTGCCAACCTCATGGAGGACTCGAGAGCCAACCATGGCAACCTTTGTGTCCCTGATGTGGAGTCCCCATATGATCTAACCCGGTGTAGATATGTGATGGTTTGAAAGGCTGCATCTAGATGGAGTGGAGAAGCACCAAACTCGGCCTGAATGATGTGATGTGGTACAAACGGTTTCCCCCGGATCATCCGTGAGAGCATGAGGATCTGCAGGCGCTCCACCCGTGTCCACTCTATCTCTGACATGTCAGGTCCCCGACAAGGGCTGCCATACATACCGGCTGGTCAGACCAAGGAGTCGAAGAGAAGAGCCTTGGTTCGAGGGTCCTGGAAGTGGGAGTGAAAGCATTGTCTCTCTAGCCGAGCCAGTGAGGTGTATCCCCTGCTCAGTCTGGCCTGCATCGTTGGTCTCATCGTGAAGATCGGGCCGGAGAAGATGACCCCCAAGTAAGTGTATGAGGATACGATCTCAATTGGTGACCCACCGAAAGTAAAAGTAACCTGCTTCCGTTGCATGTTTGCTCGAGAGGTGTTAAAGATCATGACCTTGGTCTTGCCAAGTTTGACCTCCAAATCATGGGATAAACAAAAAGCCTGCAGTGCATCCAAGTGTCGCTGGAGCCCCTCAGGTGTGGACGACAAGAGTGCCACGTCATCTGCATAAAGAAGAATCCTGATGATGATCCCGGCAAGTGAGCAACCGGTCCCTCCAAACGCCCCCATGAAAGTCTCAAGCTCATCGATGTAGAGGCCAAACAGGGTCGGTGATAAGGGACAACCTTGTTTGACCCCTATGGTACTCAAGATCTCATCTGTCCAACCTGCGCCTGTCCGAACTCGGCCTAAGACTCTCTCATACAGTGCCATGACTGCCCAGATGATCTCCTGATCAAATCCCAGTGTCTGTAGGCGTGTGATGAGACGAGCTCGAGGTACTGTGTCAAAGGCTTTGCAGAAATCCACAAAGTAACAATATACCATCTTCTTCCGTGATCTAGCCTCCTCAATGACACTCTTGAGTGTGAGTATGTGATCCATAGTCCCATGGTCTCGCTTGAAACTGGCCCTCTGCTTTGAGCCCTCTCATCTCTGCGAACAGGCTAACTGATGCATCCAATACAGCTGCATAGATCTTGGACATCACATGTCCAATCATGATAGTCCTGTAGTTACTCGGGTCCATGGGATCCCCTGCCTTGTGGATGGGGGTGATGGTGTTGAGTGTCCAGGTGCGGGGGAAGCCAAGGCAAACATCGTCATTGAATAGCTTTGCTAGGATCGGGGCTAACGTGTCGATCCCATATGCGATAAACTCAGTGCATAGCCCCTCGTGATCCTTCGCTTGGCCATTGTGCAGTTTCAATGTTGCGTCCTTGACTCCCCCTCTGGTGAACAACGTGCAAGTGGTGGGGCGAGGTGTGTGTATGAGATCTGGAGTGGGCTGGTGTGGGACATCATAAAGATGGTGTGCATACGTGTGCCAGACTCTCGTGTCGGTGAGGGTGATGGGGACCTACGCTCAAGGAATCTCCGCCAAAAATCCTTAGAGTTGTTGCTGTACAAGATGTGCAGCAGCTCCGCCTCATTTCGACGAAGAAATGCCTGCTTCTTCCGACGTACGAGACGTTGGTACTTGCGTACCGTGTCTGGTGTGTTCGGGAGGTGACATCTGGTTTCAAATCAGAGCTGTCAGCGATAAGCCTTGCACTCCGCATCGTACCAATTATTGTATGGTACAGAACCAAGAGGTGGTGGTCTAGTGGACCGTGTGGTGTGGGGAAAGATTTGGAGGGCAGCCTCGTGAAGTGTGCAACTAATCAGGGCAGCACGGTGCTCTATGAGTGGTATGTGATCGATGTAGGTTAGGAGTCTGTTTAGGCATCTAGAGTAGGCCGGTGAGAGGCTGTGATGAAAGTGTATGTCGTGGTAGATGTTGTGCTTCCTATGTGGTGTGTGTGGTGTGGCTAAGCATGGGGTGGCGATAGTGAAGAACAGGTATGTGTGATCAGCTCTTGGAGGGAGTGGTGCTACGGTGAAGTCGGTGATACATGAAGTGAAGGTAGGGGATCCCATTATGTAATCTACTATACTAGTGCCCCCCCTCGTGTGGGAAGCAAGTAAAACCACTTGAGGAGGGCCATAGGTTGAGCCCGTTGTAGATGATGAGATCATGCATCCTACCCAGATCAAGGAGCGCGTGTCCATATGGTGTAACAGGCCCGTGTCGGTTCGGTCCGGTCCGATGAGGGCTTGGTCATACTTGCTCCGTCTAGGTCTATGTCTGGTAGCATGATAGAGTCGTCTCGGAAGTCCAGGAGTGGTGCCTGGCGCGTGCTCGTCCTCCCCAACGAGGACAACTTCCCCACGGGCTGAAAAGTCTGGGATATCCTGATGTAAGGGTGCCTATGGCGATGTCTCACCCTCCTCTCGTGCCACTCTGGCGAAGTGGGATGTGTTTGGCGGGAAGTAGCATATTGCTATGAAAAGGTCATGGGTGTCTGGGTCGGATCCGGATCCACATGAATCGGGAGTGTGCGTCCTTCCTCTCAATGGAGATGGCTCCAACGAGGGAAGATCTGTACAATACTGCGACCCCGCATGATCCTCGGACTCCTCCTGGTTCCCTCGTCTCATCCCTGAAGGCTGACTCACATGTGTAGCCAGTGACTATCGGTAGTGGACGGTCTGGGCTATGGTGTGTCTCAGTGTAAAAGACTATGTCTCGTCCTGTATAAGACTCCGAGAAGTTCCCTGGGTTTGACCATAAGGTACCATTATAGTTCCAAATGGTGCAGTCTAGGGTCTCGAAAACCTGAGTCTCCTAGGCCCCGTCCCCCTAGGAGGTACGGGTGGGAGCCCGACGGGTGCCGGTCAACAACCTACCATCTCGGACCACGGCCCATTTCCCCTCCTTGCGGGCAACATCCCGCTGCTGCAGAAGAACTCGTTGCTCCTCAATCTGTAGTGGTGTCAAATCCTCGTCCATGGACAGGGTGGGATGCTCTCGTAGAGAGGCTCGGTGTCGGAGTGTCGCTAGTCGAGCATGTGAATCTTTGAAGCGAATGACTAGGGGCATGACTAGGGGCTGCTCTCGGTTGGGATCTCTCCCAACACGCCATGCTCCCTCTATGCCATGGTCGGGGACTCCCATGGTGGTGGTCACAAAGGTGATCGCCTCCTCCATGGGTGTCGTAGTGGTGCTGGTGTTGTCTCGCGTGATCCCTCGTACCCGGATGTTGAGGGCCTTCGAAGCCCTCTACTGCTGCTCCTGTATTGCGGCTGAAACGGTTGCCTTGGCGGGCTCCCGTTTCGCCACGTCCACCCATCTAGTGGTCTCTGCTATAGCCAACTGTATCGTGGCTATGTGTGCCTCCATCTCTGTGACTGGGTCCCTCCAGGTGTTGCTCTAAGGGTCCTGAGCTCCTCTCGAAGCTGTGATGTCGTGCCTGAGTCCCTGGATAAGGGTGCCCTGCTCCTGTATAATGCGGGCTTGTGTACCGGGCCTGCTCCTGGGTGTAATGTGTCAGCTCTGCTTGACGGGCCCGGATGCTGTGTATCTTAGCCAATAGGGAGTCCCAAGCATCTGACGGGGGCCTAAGATGTCTTGGTCCAGGCGGGAACTGGATCTTGAGAGGGGTTTGAATGAAGGTGGGCTGCTGAGGTTGTACTGAGGGTGGGGACAGCATGATCTGGGCGGGGGAGTGATATGTAGGAGTAGCGAGGCCGGACGAGGTGATGAAGGGTGGCTGACTAAGAGGTAGAGGTGATACGAGGGGAAAGTACTGTGGAGCCGTGGCTAGTGGGGCCAGTGGTGAGGCTACTGGAGAGGAGACCTGTGATGATGATGCAGGAGAGGGGGAGGAGAGAGGTGGCGTAGATGATGAGGCGGATGATGGTGGTGAAATAGTGGTGGTAACCATAGAGGTCGAGGATGTGGTGAGCGGCATGGGCTTTGGGTGGGCCCCTTTCTTTTGGGACGTGGTGCTGTCCACTGTCAAACCGCTCCGGTTGCTGCATTTGCTGAAGCCCTCCAGACTGAGTTGCTTTTGTGTTTTCGCCTTGTCACCGTTCCCTTCCCCATCTCCACGCGTATGCAGATTTGGATCGAAGGGTCTTCCGCCTAGTCTCCTGTCCTCATCCCTGTGTTCCCTTCATTATAGGGGAAACAGCAGTGGGCAAAGAAGGGATTGCAAGAGGTCGAAGCTGCTTCTCTTTTTTTTTTCTTTTTTTTATAAAAAGTCGGAGCTGAGAGCAGGGGGTTTTTTTTTTTTGGGCCAAAAAAAAAAAGGGTGGGGGGGGGTAGCGGGGGGGGGGTTAGCGAGGGGGTAGCGGAGGGGGTTAGCGAGGGGTAGCGGAGGGGGTAGCAGAGTTAGCGGGAGGGGTAGCAGAGTTAGCGAGAGGGGTAGCGAGGGGGTAGCAGAGGTAGCGGGAGGAGGTAGCGGGAGGGGTGAGCGAGGGGCTGAGCGGGGGGGTTGAGCGAGGGGCTGCGGGGGCTGAGTGGAGGGGTGCGAGGGGGTGAGCGGGGGGGCTGAGCGAGGGGGTGAGCGGGAGGGTTGAGGGAGGGGGTGAGCGAGGGGGCTGAGCGAGAGGGAGAGCTTGGAGCAGGTGGCGTGGAGGGGGGCGGGGGGGGAGAGAGAGAGAGAGAGAGGAGAGGGCTAAAAATGTGGAGAGAGAGGAGATCTCTAGATTTCTACCAAGTGTCGCCAATCCCACCAGAAAATGAGCTTTCAGGAGCCCCATCGGGTTTACTTAGGCCTCCACCTGTGGCAGGCCAAAAAGATTGAACTCTTTCCTTTTTGCTTTGAAAAATGAGTGCAATTAAAACTTGGTGGTTTCACAAGCATTAGGCCATGAATCGAAGAAACCTAAATTTGCAAGAAGAGAAACAAAGAAAAACCTAAGTTAACAATCTAAGTTTGCAGGAAGAGAAACAAAGAGAAACCTCCTATCCATGGCCATAGCATTCAAGCAAGTGACAAGCGAAAGAGTGAGAAATCTGCCACTTTGGAAGGAGAGCAGTTGATGGGCCAGTTGAATGAGGATCTAGGAGTAATTAAGACTCTAATTAGGAGTAGATATCAAGTTGTGAGAAGGTTCTCATGCTGATCTTGGTTCACATTACAGTCTGTGGTCCCAAACTGTAGGTAAATATGGAGGTGGTCTCAATGTGAGAGTCCTTGGGTCTCATTAGCGTGTCCACTCCTACATGATAGAGCGAGCATTTTAGATAAGCGAGATTGATGAGTGTCTTTACCTCGTGTGTAAAAGATATTTGCTGGAGGAATCTAATGCTGATGCAGACTCTGTGAATGTCGGCATGCCTGTAGGCCATCTCGTGGTGGTTCTAGTGATGCCCTATAGGCCATGGTATGTGCCTTGTAGGCATAAATATAGGCACTTGTAGTGTTAGTACCTTTTAGGCCACATAGGGCACTTAGTCCTATGTGACACCTAGGACACTTAGTCCTAGGTCTAGGTACAAGGACCTTGTACTCTCTATTTTCATTATCCTAGTTGACGTGACGGCAGACTCTATCGACTCTTTGTACCTTGCTCTCTCTCTCTCTCTATCTATTCATCGATCCTACAGTGGTATCAGAGCCACGTTAATACTTGCTTCCTGCTCCTGGACTCGCACCAGCTCCCTTCAGCCTGCCTGCTCCTTCATCCGTAGAGTCCGTACGACTGTATGGACACCCGTACGCATAGCCTGCTCCGGGTCACTCGCTGTACTTGCACCGTCGTAATGCTTAGTATTGTATTCCGTACATGTGCCGTCGTACTTTGTACATGCGTTCCGTACAACGTACATACGTTCCGCACGTTGTACTTGCTTTTGTATGTACCTGCGTTGTATTTGCACCGTACACTGTACATGCATCCGTACATCGTACTTCCCACGTACTTGCATCTGTACTGATGTCGTACTCACCGTACATCGTAAGCTGTGCCCCGTACTTGCCCTGTACCTGCTTTTGTACAGCAGACGTAACTGCTCTGTACTGCATACCGTACTACGTTTTGTACCTACGTACAGTTGCACTTGCTCCATACAGCTTCCGTACGTTGTACTTCTACCGTACTCTGGATTCCGTATACTGTGCTCCGTACAGTTGTACTTGCATTCAGTACAGCTTTCGTACGTTGTACGTACACCGTACATTGGACACTTGTATTGCTCGTACAAAGTAGCATTCCGTACAGATCGTACTTTTCCCGAAAGTTTTGTGCAGTTTTACATGTGCAAAGCTATCATCAGGTTTCGTACTTGTTTAGGCATTGGCTGTGAACTTGCGTTGGGGTTTTTGCAGGACATTTGCAAAATTTTGGGGCTTTCAGTACCTTTCATCTCTTCTAGTTGCAACTTCTTGCAAGAACACTAGAGATTTGGGCTTTGGTCTGCAATTTCTTTTCGATTGCAGTACATTGAGTCACTTTTGCAGGACATTGAGTTAGATTATCATACATTGGGTCACATTTGCAAAAATTTCAGCAAAATTTGGGGCTTTTCTACATTTGCCCTCTTTTTGGCCTATTTGCCCTCATTAAATTTGGGGCTTTTGCTAGATTTGCTGTTTTTGCAGTGAACATTGCCTGCCACAGTCACATTTGGGTCAGATCTGCATTTGCCCTTTGATTTGGGTTGGAAATTTGCAGATATTTGCTGTCATTTTTGGACAGCCAGCTTTTGCAATGATAGCCTTGAGGCTTTTGGGTTTTCAGGTCTCTTTCAGGGTATCACATTTGCTATGGTTGGGAACAATGAAGATCTATTTGGCGTTCTTCGTGAAGATGATAAGTTGGATGGCACCAACTATCTGATGTGGTCTTATCTCATGAAACATATTCTTGTTGCAAAGCATTTGTGGAATATTGTTTTTGGGGTTGATCTGAGGCCAGCCAATGCCACAGTGGTTGCCTCTACTGCTGGTCCCTCTGCAGGGGGTACTACTCCTGATGCCTCATCCTCTAGCATTCCTGCTACTACTCTTCCAACTCAGGAACAGAGAAGATGGGATGCAAGAGATGCAAATGCACATTCATGTATTGCTTTATCATGCAAGAGAATCATTATTACACACATCCGGTCTTGCAGGACAGCAAAGGATGCTTGGGACAAATTGGCTTCTCTCTATCAGATTCGCAATGAAGCACGTGTTGCATATTTGAGAAGGCAATTACAGGAAGTCAGTATGAATGAAGGTGACTCTATGGATGCATACCTGACAAAGGTCAAGGACCTTATGGAACAACTTGCCAACACTGATGAGGTGGTGCCAAATTCACAGCTTGTCAGTACCACATTGAATGGACTGCCAGATACATATCAAGGGTTTGCTACAACCCTTCGATTAGTGGCCATGGGTAATCCAGACCACTATTCTTTTGATCAGCTAGTTACTTTGCTTTTGCAGGAAGAGCAAAGTAGAGCTAATAGACAAGCCATATTCCTGATCATGCATTTGCTTCATAGCAGACAGGAAGAGGCAAGGCTTCCAAGCCTATGGGCAAGGCAAAATCTGCGCATAGCAGCTGCAATTCCTCCCATGCATCTAAAAATACAGCAGATAAGTCAAAGAAGAAAAGATGCAACTATTGTCGCAAGCCTGGACATGACATTTCAGAATGCAGGAAGCGCATTGCTTCGGAGAAAAAGAAAGCAGGATTGACAGTTAATGCCTCTCATGCTATTGAATCCCATGAGCCAGAAGATGCTTCACATGCACATGCTCTTCAGGATGATTGGGCATGGGCTGTCCATTGCTCATTTGATCCCTCCAAAGCTGATGCATTCTTTACTGCTAATGATGCTCAGTCCTGGTACTTTGATAGTGGTGCTTCCAAGCATGTCACATCTTGCAGACAGTTGTTTCACTCTTTAGCTGATGCACCTCGAGGGGGGACTGTCACATGTGCTAATAATGCTTCATATGCTGTAAAAGGAATTGGAGATGTGCAGCTCACATCCATTTCAAGCCATCCTGTCACTCTGACAAATGTTCTTTTTGTGCCTGGAATTGAAGTCAACTTGATTTCAATTTCAGCAATTGCCACTTCAGGTTTCAGAGTTATTTTTGATGGCTACAGATGCCTAGTTTATGATCTTCGTGATGACAATGCCATAGTTCTCACTGGCACTTTGCAAAAAGGTCTTTATCACCTTGATCATCACTCAGCTGCACTTTCTATTGAAGCATTGGCTATTTCAGATTCACAGCTTGTTGAAACTCATCTTTGGCATGAGAGAATGGGCCATCTCAATTATAGAGCTCTTGCAAAGCTACATTCACAGCAGATGGCAAATGATGTATCTCAAACTCACACAGTTTTCAAACATGTGTGTGAGGGTTGTCTTTTGGGTAAGATGCATCGGTTTCCTTTTCAAAAGAATTGTCCAAAACTCCCGGCACCAATTAAAAAGGATCTCCCTCCCGGCAAGCATGCCATTGGTACCCGGTGGGTCTACAAATTAAAAAGGAAATCTGCAGCATAGATCGATACAAAGCCCGTCTTGTTGCAAAAGGGTATGCCCAACAACAAGGCATTGACTTTGAGGAGACATTTGCTCCCACATCCTGGATTACTACCATTAGATGTGTCATTGCCATTGCAGCCCATCATCATTGGCAAGTGCACCAACTTGACATCAAGACTGCTTCTTTTCATGGGGATCTGCAGGAAGAAGTACATGTCACACAACCTCTTGGCTTTGAGGTTGTTAATTCTGAAAATAAGGTATGCCAGCTTAGAAAAGCCCTTTATGGTTTGAAGCAAGCACCCAGGGCATGGTATGCAAAAATTCATGCACACTTACTATCCCTTGGTTTTTAGAATAGCCCCACAGAACCCACTTTTTATGTCCACAGGAGTGGATCTGATTTTTTAGTGCTGATTTTATATGTGGATGATATGCTCATCACGGGCCTAGATACTCAGCAAATTGCAGCTTTCAAGGCTGATTTGCAGCAGGTTTTTGAAATGTCAGACATGGGACAGCTCCACTATTATTTGGGCATTCAGTTTGCTCATGTTGAGGGGGGTATCATGATGTCTCAGTCCAAGTATATTGGACAGCTCCTCGATCGTTTTCAGTTTGAGGATTACAAGCCAATCTCTACTCCAGTGGACCCTGGCTTCAAATTCTCAGCTCATGATGGGAGCCCACCATGTGATATCAGTCTTTATCAGTAGGCTGTTGGATGCCTTATTTAGTTATGTCACACCAGACCTGACTTACAGTAGTATGTAGTATCTCAGCTCAGTAGATTCATGCACATGCCCAGTTCATAGCATTGGCAGGCATTGAAGAGAGTCTTCAGATATCTCAGAGGCACTCAGGATTTACCCCTCTTCTATGGTGATCAGGGTTCACTTACCACGCATGCTTACACGGATAGTGACTGGGCAGGATGTTCCGATACTAGAGTGTCACATACTGGCAATTGTTTTTTGCTTGGCAATTCATGTATCTCTTGGGTTAGCAAGAAGCAACCAACAGTTGCCACATCCAGCTGTGAGGCTGAGTACAAGGCAGCTTTCACCGCTATAGTAGAGTGTGTTTGGCTTCGACAGCTACTTACAGATCTTGGTATTCGCCAGACATCCTCCACTATTGTCTACACTAACAGCTAGAGTGCTTTGGCCATTGCGCGTAATTCAGTGTTTCATGCGCGTACCAAGCATATTGAAGTTCACTATCATTATGTTCGGGAGCAGTTGTCAGCAGGAGACATAGAGTTGTCCTATCTTCCCACAGAGGACAACATAGCATATATGTTTACAAAGGCACTTCCTCGTCCCAAGTTTGAAGTCTTCCGATAGGCTTTACACTTGGTTCCCTTTGTTACATGATGTGTCATTCCTTGTACATTGATAGGTGGCTATATCCTTTTGGATGAACATGTGCCACCATGACCAGAAAATACCAGGTATTCTGAGACGTTTCCAGAGTACTTCAGCCCATCCCAAGGAGGGGGGTTTGTAGGCCATCTCTTGGTGGTTCTAGTGATGCCATATAGGCCATGGTATGTGCCTTGTAGGCATAAATATAGGCACTTGTAGTGTTAGTGCCTTTTAGGCCACATAGGACACTTAGTCCTATGTGACACCTAGGACACTTAGTCCTAGGTCTAGGTACAAGTATCTTGTACTCTCTATTTTCATTATCCTAGTTGACGTGACGGCAGACTCTATCGACTCTTGGTACCTTGCTCTCTCTCTCTTTCTATTCATCGATCCTACAATGCCAAAGTTGATGATGGCTCTTCATGCAGAAAGATTGCATCCTCTTGAAAAATTTCAATCATCTTATTCTACTGCTGCTAGCAATGACTTGATCGAATATAGAACTTGCTGCTGAACAGGGAAATTAAGATACCATGTTTTGCTGCAAGAATTTTGAGGGCAGAAGTCTATGTGAAACTCATGCAGGGATCAAGTTTTACAACCAATGCAAGTTGATGAAGACCCGTTGATTCAGCGAACCCTCTCTATAATAAGTATCATTTGGTGCTTTATAAAATTTGAAGCTTAATATTGTTGTTGGAAGGCCGGCCATAGTAGCAGCTGGAGAAAATGATTAGAAGATTGTGCTGATCTCACCAATGATAGCTATGACAGATGAAGAGTTCGCAATCAACTGCTGTAGTGATAACAAGAGAGTCTCACAATAGGCTTCAATCAGTTGGCCAATCAACAAACTTAAATCAAATGCTTTCTTGGACTGGAAATTCATCGAGTTCAATGGTTGTAAAAACACGTGTAAGCATTGTTGAAATTTTCATCAAGTGGGTATGTCAAGGTGTCTCTGGAGATATTTGTAAGAACTATTTGAAACTGTTATGGTTTAACTTTTCAATAAGAAAAGTCAGGGATCAAAACTGGAAAGCCTGTCCTCTAGTTTTCTGGTAATAAGGGTTATTCATACAAATTTGTCTGACCTGTTACTAAGCACATGATTAGGGGGTACAATACTTTTGGCATGCCTATTTGATCTGATGTATTTGCCATCACTTTTTCCACTGCACACAAAGGATTTTCGATGGTCACTCTATTTAACATCTATATCCTTTGCCTCAATCACAAATCTTAATGTTTTTGGATGAGTTCATTTGTTCGTTTTTGAAATAGCATAGTGTATTTCATGTGGGTCCAAGGAAGTGAAAGAGGTAGTCTCCCTTGGGACTATGAAGTGTCTGATCCAATTGTTCAGTGCAAGAAATGCGAGACCACAAACAATTTGGGGAAGAGCAATCAAATTTTTAAACTGACTGCAACATTATGTGGGTCCAGCTCGTATTGAACGCAAGGATCCTCTCCTTCCCATGTCAGTGCTTGACAAGGCATGTCCTTATGTTTAATACCTGTTATGAGGTCCCCTCTTTGGGGTAACAAAATTTTGATGCATGGCATTGCTCATGAGTATCCTTTGTTGCTTAACAGGATCACAGTCAGGCTCAGTAAAGATGGTCAAAGATGGCTATCTTTTAGATAGGAGGGCTGCTTTGAGGGGAAAGGGATCCTTAAAAATATGGCCCAAAAACAATAGCATGCTAGCAGATGGTGATATCCATGATTTTTTAACCACTGGGAACCATGAGCCAGAGTTTGGTGTTGGATTGCCTCGTTCTCCATCTGGTATGCCATATATTGGAGAAACTTATTTTAACTTTGTATGATGGCATATTTGGCTCATTGTATACGATACATGCTGTTGTGAAAAGGATTCCTTTTTCTGCTCACAGGTCCATATGCAAGAGGAAGGTCTTACAATATCCGATTTGATGACCAAATTGTGGCTCGTTTTTCACCAAGGAAGCCTGACTCAACCTACCATTTTGGAGATGTGGTATATTTTTTCATCCTTGTCCTCATTCTGCGTGCATTTGCTTCCATGCTAATTTGGTGTATGTTGAGCCATTATAGGCAATTGATTGTCCAGAACATTTTCTCTACTTAACACCCGTTCTTGGTTAATTTTATTAATTTTGAAAAATGTAGGTTCAACATTCTTGAGCCATTGTGGGGAAGCTTCTCCATTCTGTATTTGATGCTGCATGCCAATCATATGAAGTGCAGCTTGTTATGCTGTTTTTGCAGGTTGGGGGAGTTTTGAGTTTCTACCACGATGAAATTTCAAGGAAATGCTTGGAGGTGGGAGTACATATTATGACCTAGCTCATAGTAAAAGAATTATCGTTGCAAAGATGTTATGACTTGTAGGTCTGAATAGAAATGATTTCTTCAGTCTGGCTGTTATGTAGATCTCAGCAGTCTTGGAGACACGGGAGGTTTTGAATCCGGCATTTATACATCCATCTCGCAAAAACTCACTAGTGATAACGAAGGTGGTATAAGATTTTTAGGGCTTCTTTACAGTATAGCATTGTTAAATTTGATCCTGCTTGTTATACAATCGCATGCATTGTCATATGATCGCACATTGGAATACAGCCATGAGCAAGGCATGCTCACTTCTTTTTATACTAGTATGGAACCAAACAAGTAGAAAATGAGTATTTAGGAAAAGGTCTTGGTTTAGATAGATACCATAGCAATGATGCTAGATCACATGGTAAGTCATGGAGGAGAAATGCACTTAAGTTACACCTTGCTTTATCTTAATTAACCTACTGTCCTAATTAGGAAGCTCCAAGCTTATGAAGTGGTTAAGGATTTACCCGGTTTGTTGACTCTTGGTTTATCACTGACTTGGAAAAGAAGTTTAGGATTTGTGTGGAGGGAGTGAAGGAATTTGGTGCTCTTTTGACACTTAGCTCAAGAGTTTATGAACTCTTAATTAAGCTATCGGCAGTTTAGGCAGTTTTGTGTATGTGGGAAGGTGTTGGGGGGGTGAGAGAGAGGCCTAGCCGTGGCCTTGCGTCAGACAAGCTCTGTTGTCTCACCTGTCGGCTGTGCCTCTGGTTTGGTGAACATGGAGAGAAGATCCACGATCTTGATCTTTGCATCGTCTCACTGATGGGTCTGTCATATCTCGGCAAGGTGGATCCTCTTAGCCTCGGCTACGCGGTCTCCTTGGGGCTTGTTGCTCCATTCTATCCGAATAGGAAAAATCAATGATCACACTTTGGGTGTAATTTAGCTGAGCACCTTGATCTCATCTATGTGCCTTGAGTAGCTAGTTTTTGCGAAGGATGGTCTCATGAATGAAAGTCGCCAAGTGTCTTTTATCTGGGTGAGATGAGAGGCCCGAGAGGGGTTCAAATTTATCTCTGTGCAAGCACAGTGCTCATCTAACTCAATCTCCTGTAGAACACATGGAGTGCAAAGGCAGCACTCTCTAGGTGTGCCCTCAGCCCGTCTAGTGTCATTGCGTGGTCGGTGTGAGGAAACACAGAACTGCCTAATCAAAATCCCCAAAGAGTGGAGGAGTTGAATTTGTGTAGCTTGGTGGATCAATGAAGCCCTCCTTTGATATCCGTAAGTAGTGATCTTTGTAGAAGCTGAGCTTCACAAGAAGCTCGATGGAGGCTAACCAAGTTTTGAATGTGTTAGCTATATGAGATCCTCCTGGATAACCTTGTTAGCCTCGTGGTAAGTGAGCAGAACAAAAGGGGCCTCAAGGATATATTGAAAGGGGGGCAATTTGTTCATATGGAGTCCCAGGCTCTCAAACCATTGCATGTATGGGCATAAGAACACCTCTGATCACCCTCAAGTGCTAATGTCATGGATGCGGGTAAGGCCAACCATGGTAACTTGCATTGGCTTGAGGAACCATAATCCATGACTCCGTGAAGGTATGCGATCACTTGAAATGTTGCATCAAGCTGTAGTGGGACCGGGGTATTCCCAACCCAACCCAAAATTATCTAATGGCTTCCTCTAGATCATCCATGACCGTAAGAAAGCCTGGAGCCTCTCCACTCTAGCCTAGTCTACCTCTTATAGGTGAGGCCCTCAACAAGGACTGCCATACATGCCCGTTGGAAGGACCAAGGAGTCAAGACTCAAGCCTAGCCTTAGTCGAGCTTGCATTGCTAGTCGCATCAGGAAAATTGGGCCAGTGAAAGTAACCGCCAAATATATTTAGGATGCACTGAACTCCACTGGTAATTTGTCCAGTGTGAACTGCTCTCTATGCATGGCTGCTTGGGATGTGTTGAAAATCTTAATTTGGGTGACCTTCAGATCATGTGTCTCGCAATGGAGTGCATCCAAGTGTCACTGGAGCCCCTCAGCAGCAGTTGAAGGGAAGAGTAAGACCACATCGTCTGCATAGAGGAGTATCTGGATCAAGGAGCTGATGAAATAGGAGCCTACCCCTTCTAGTGTCCTAATGAAGGTGTCAAGCTCATTGGTGTAGATGGCAGACAGAGTTGGTGATAGTGGACAACTTGTTTGACCCCGATAGTGCTCTTGATCTCCTCTGTCGACCCTATAAGCCGTCCGGACCTGCCTGAGACCCTCTCATAGATTGTCATGACTGTCCAAATGATCTCCTGGCTCTATCCCAGATCTTGCAAGGGTCTAATGAGGCAAGCTCTTGGCACTGTGTCAAAAGCCTTGTAGAAATCTGCAAAGCAACAATAAATAAATAATAAAATAAATAAATCTATATATCTATCGTTGTGCTTTGGCCTCCTCAATGACACGTTGAGGATGTGATGTAGAGTTGTACGATCAGCACGGAAGCTTGCTTGTCCATAAGCTCTGAGTCTTTGGAGGTCTCCAGACTGGCTAAGGTGTGTATTGAGCACTGATGCATAGATCACATGCCCACTGGTGGGCTTGTGGGATCCCCTGCCTTGTTGATAGGAGTGATGGTGTTAAGGGTCCAAGTGTGAAGGAAACCAGTGCAAATGCTTCGTTGAAAAGCTTTGCCAAGATCGGGCCATAGTACGTAGTCCAGTGTTTGACGTCATGAGCTGTGAACAGTGTGCAAGGGGTGGGGCGGGATCATTGTGAGAGGCTAGGTGGTGGCTGGTGGGGAATGTCGTATAGTGTGCATGCATAAAATTCCCAGAGTGTGGTGGCTGTGAGAGCAGAGCAGGCTTGTCGTTCGATAAACTTTCTTTGAGTTGTTACTAAAAAGAAAATTTATTAACTCCTCATTTTGGCGAATGAAAGCTTGCTCCTTGCAATGGATAGGCTACAATACTCTCGTATCGTCTCTGCCTCATTTCGGAAGATGATTCTTAGTCTCAAATCTGAGTTGATAGCATAAGACCTTATACTCATCATCGTACCAGCTGGTGTGGGGTATTGAGCCAAGGGGCAGCAGGCAAGTGGAATGGGTGGTGTGTGCGGAAGTGTGCAAGGCGGCCTCATGAAGGGAGCAGGGAATTAGAGTGGCTCGATTTTGTAGGAGTGAAATGTCCTCGAGATCTAAGAGTAAGGTGGAAAGACGTGCGGAGTACCAAAGGGAGAGGTTATGATCAAAGTAGATGTCATCATATGTAGTGTGTGGATATTGTTGGGATGTGTGTTGTGTGGTGGGGGATGGAAAGGATAGGTGGATGAGGCTGTGGAAGTGGAGGCATGAGGTCAACAATAGAACGCTGTCGCTCCCCCTCAAGGGTGAAGTCCTGGTACGTCTCCTGGTCGTAACTCTGTGTCTAACCAAGGCCACTGTGACCCCCGTCGGTCGGGCTCTGACCCTAAACAAGGAGGGGATGTCCCCAAGTGTGATCTGTGAGTCAACCCTTTGTCTGAGCTGTCGGGTCATAGGCTCCGGGTCATGGTCATGTCGAGGTCTCGCCTCGTGGGGGTCTATGTGATCTGGCTGAAAGAACTTCATGATAGAGCTTTGAGAGGTATCAGTCGAGGGAGAAGTCTGCTCGTGTCTCCGTGCTCGGAGTATCCTATCACAGTGTCTGAGCATCTCATGAATGAAACCAGCCAAGTATCGTTGGTCTGGGTAGGAGAGGACATGAGCCAACATCCCATAGCTATCTCTGAAGAGGCAGTAGAAACGCCCTCGGATCTCATAGTAAACAGGACACCTGAAGATGAAATGCTCCTCTATCTCAACATCCTGTTGGGATAAGTGTGATCAAGGGCTTGCTCTATGGTGCATGTGTGCATCTAGGGGAGTCACATGTGTGTTGTAAAGGCACATCAAGTAGTGTGTGACCTAAGTGATGATGTAAGCCAAAGGCCCCCACATGGGAGGTTCCTTTGATTTAGGCCAGTCCCATTGATGTAGGGGCTGATTCCCACTGATGTAAATTTGAGAAAGACCAAAGTGGGCAAAAAGCACATCTACTTCAAGCTATCCTTTCGATATTATGGTCCTTTTCAGGTGTTGTAGGTAATAAATAATGTCTCTGTCCGCAAGATGTACCTTTTGAAGTTCAGAGGGCTCCCATCCACCGATGCCCAATGGGTGGACAGAGCTACATTCAAGGAGTGTCCTGAAATCCTAGATGCTTATGAGGAAGCATTTCAGTTGAGGACAACCGAATGAAAGACGGAGGGAATGTCATCCTGCTTCAATATGTATCCACTTGCTTGGTACTATTTCTTTTTGTTTTTCAATAGTATGCTTATTAAGAAATGAAATGTTTTCCTACTGTTCAGTTACGGACAATGGGGACTAGGTCTAGCATTTGAGGGTGGACCCCCTTGCTTGGGGTTATGGGCATTAGTGACCCACAAGAGTGATGGCCTCTCTTTGAGAGGGACATCTGGAAACCACACCCCACTTGAGTACCCAAACATGGGACCAAGCAAATGCACAGATTGCATACTGACCTAGGAACCATTCAAGAGAATGTTCCATGAGCTTTGGGTGTGGGCTTGGCAGCATGCCGACAAACAAATGAGCTCAGTATGGCTAAATTATGACCTTAGAGTACGTCAATAGATAGTCCAAGCTGTTAGGAACCCCTGGGTGTCATCCTGCTTCAACATGTATCCACTTGCTTGGTACTATTTCTTTTTGTTTTTCAATAGTATGCTTATTAAGAAATGAAATGTTTTCCTACTGTTCAGTTACGGACAATGGGGACTAGGTCTAGCATTTGAGGGTGGACCCCCTTGCTTGGGGTTCTGGGCATTAGTGACCCACAAGAGTGATGGCCTCTCTTTGAGAGGGACATCTGGAAACCACACCCCACTTGAGTACCCAAACATGGGACCAATCAAATGCACAGATTGCATACTGACCTAGGAACCATTCAAGAGAATGTTCCCTGAGCTTTGGGTGTGGGCCTGGCAGCATGCCAAGAGTAATGGAGATACAAGATAAGACGACAAACAAATGAGCTCAGTATGGCTCAATTATGACCTTAGAGTACGTCAATAGATAGTCCAAGCTGTTAGGAACCCGTGGGTGCGATCAGAATCGAATTCTGACTTCTTTGAAATTTTAGGTTTTTGGGAGTGACACGTGGCAGACTGCCACATGGAATCTGAGCTGGCAGATCAGTCCACCTGTCCCACACATGTGGCAGCATGCATGGGAAGTGGCAGGGCATGCAGGCCAAGTGTCTGGCCCCAAATCTGGTAGATTTGGGGCAGGTTGTGGGCTGTCCTCTTTGGGATTGCAGCCCACCAAAAATCTGGGACAAGTGTCCACCTTCCACTCTAAGCCTAGGGGGGGGGCTGAGCCTATAAAAGAAGGCCTCTCCCCTTCATTCCTTACATGAAAAATTCGTCACTTTTCTTCTCTCTCCTTTTGGTTGATGCAGCAGAACCTCTCCAGCTCCTTGGGTGCAGCCAGCTTCTCCCTAGGCCATTCTCTCACCTCAGCAGCACTTTCTCTCTCTACAGCAGCACATTCTCTCTACAGTTCCAGCCCCTCCTCTCCAGAAATCTGCCCCCTCTCAGCTCTTCTGGAACAGCAGCAGCATCCTCTCTCGTTCTCCTAGCCTGGAGCAGCCACAGCCCCTTTCTCTCTCCTGCTGCAGTCTCTCTCTCTCTACTGCAGAATTTCTCTCTCTACTGTTCCAACCCATTCCCCTTGCAGAAATCTGCCTTTCTGTGCACCTCTGGAACAGCAGCAGCTCCTCTCTTACATCCCCTCCCTTGGGATCAGCATCGGCACTCTCTCTCTATAGCTATCACTCCATAAAGGCGTTCTCTCTCTAGCCTACAGGCTGTTTTTCTACGCTGTTCTCATTCCAGCCCCATTTCCACACTCTCCTCACCCAAGGTAGCTTCAGAGGCATCAAGGACTTCATCTACAAAAGGGTCAAGTCACGAAGGGAGCATGTATTGTCAAGTTTATCTCATTTACAACATTATTTCATGTTGTTTCTACTATCTTTCTAGAAACTAGTGCTTGCCTCTAATGTTGGAGGTAAGTGGTGATTGTTGCAGGCTTCTTCCTTGTGGATTGGGCAAGCCAAGAGTTGAAAAACCTGAGCTTGGAGTCCTCCTTTTGTTGTCTACCTTGTACATATGCTCTTGAGTCCTGTATCTAGGTCCTAGGCTTTCACCGAGTTCATCAATTTGGAAGGTGCATTGCACCTTGGTCTTGTATCTCCATTTTCAAGAATAAAGTGAGCCTGGATAAGGGGGGGGGCCCCGTCTTGGCTCCTCAATCATATTGCAATTTCCAATGATGTCACTTTGTGTTTAAGTTGTATAAGTCTTAATTCTAGCTTAATTGCAAACTCTTAAGTTCAAGTATATGTGTTTGGCAACTTGCAATCATTTCATTCAAACACCTCTGCAAAATCCGTTGTCTGAATTGATAGAAAGCACCGAGTAGTTTACATCAGCGAGTGGGATAGGTGAATTAGCGTGTATCTTGGTGGATGAATGAAACCCTCCGTTGTGATATGTAGGAAGTGATCTCTGTAGAATCACTGGAAGATCACTCGGACCTAACCAAGTCCGGAATGTGTGTAGCTGTAGTAGATAGTCCCTTGCATGGGCTGCCATACATCCTTGCAGGGCGGACCAAGGAGTCAAAAAGCAACCCTTTGGTCCGTGGATTTTGAAAATGAGAGCGGAAGCACTGTCTCTCTAGTCTAGCCAATGAAGCATATCCTCTGCTCAGGCGCGCCTGCATGGCGGGTCTCATGGTGAAGGTGGGTTCGGAAAAGACGACCCCCAGATAAGTATACGATGAAACTACCTCAACAGGGGACCCATCAAATGTGAAATGGTCATCGCGCATGACGACTCCAGATGTATTGAAGATCATAACCTTGGTTTTACCTAAGTTGACCTTCAAATCATGAGACTGACAAAAGGACTGTAGTGCATCTAGGTGTCTCTGGAGCCCCTCTGTTGAGGAAGACAAGAGAGCCACGTCATTTGCATAAAATAATATCCGGATTAGCGTGCCCGCGAGAGAGCAGTTGTGCCTGCATCACTGTCTCGAGCTCGTCAATGTAGAGGCCAAACAAGGTTGGTGATAATGGGCACCCTTATTTGACCCTGTTAGCGCTCATGATCTCGTCTGTCCATCCAGATCTTGTCCGGACTCTGCTTGAAACTTGCTCATAAAGTGTCATGACAGCCCAAATGATCTCCTGGTCATAACCCAGATCTTGTAGGCGTCGTATGAGGCGGGCTCTCAGAACGGTATCAAATGCCTTGCGGAAATTCACAAAGCAACAATAAACCCTTTGCTTCCGTGCCCTTGCCTCCTCGATGATACATATGAGTGCGAGAATGTGGTCCATGGTCCCATGATCCCGCTTGAAACCGGCTTGTCCCGCTGCTTTGAGTCCTCGACACTCCGCAAATCTGCTGACCTCAGAATCAAGTACTGATGCATAAATCTTGGACATGACATGTCCAATCATAATGGTGCTGTAGTTCTCCGGGTTCATGAGATCCCCTGCCTTGTAAATGGGTGAGATAGTGTTGATGGTCCAGGTGCGTGGAAACCCCAAGCAAACGGCTTCATTAAATAGCTTGGCTAAGATCGGGGCTAGGAGGTTAATCCCATATGCAATGAACTCAATGCATAGTCCCTCATGATCCTTCGCTCGGCCATTATGAAGTTTCATTACGGCATCCTTTACCCCCCCTAGTGAAGAGGGTGCAGGATGTGGGGCGTGGCATATGTGATAGGTTAGGGGCTGGCTGATTTGGGATATCTTAGAGCGTGTGTGCATAATCAGACCACACCTGAGTGTCAATGAGTGGTGGGGGGGATCGTCCCTCTCCGCCAGAAGTCCTTAGAGTTGTTATTGAACATAATGTTTAGTAGCTCCTCCTCGTTCCGACACACGAAGTCAAGTTTCTTCCTGCGTACCAGATGGCGGTACTCGCGTAGCGTCTCTGGTTGGCTCGGAAGGCTGTTTTTTGTTTCGAATTTGAGCTGACAGCGTAAAGCCTTACACTCATCATCGTACCAGCTATTACAGGGTACGGTCCCAAGAGGTCGTGGGCGGGTGGAGCGGGTGGTGTGGGGAAATGTGTGAAGAGCGGCCTCGTGTAGTGAGTGAGTGACTAGGGCAGCACGGTCTTCTAGTAAGGGTATAAAGTCAATGTATGCGAGAGTATGCGAGAAGTATGTACACAAGGCAAGAGTAAGTAGGTGAGTGATTGCGAACAAAGCATATATCATGGTAAGTGGAGTAAGAGCTCAACGGGGTAGAAAGTGTTGTGCGGCGGGAGGTAGAAATGCTAAAGAATAGATAGGTATGGTCAGCCCTTGGAGGGAGAGGTGCTACGGTAAAGTCAATGATGCGAGATGTGAAGACAGGGGATCCCATGATGTGGTCCACAACACTGAAGCCTCTTGCATGTGGAAAGCAAGTGAAGCCACCTGATGCGGGCCATCTGTCAAGACCATTATAGATAATGAGATCATGCATCCTGCCGAGGTCTAAGAGGGCTTGCCCATAGGATGTGAACGGTCCTCGTTTGTTAGCCGAAACTCGTAGCATACCTGCCTCCTCAAGTCTGGCAGTAGAGTGGAATCATCCCTGAAGTCGAGGAGTGGTGCTTGACGAGCACTTGTTCTCGCATTGAAGTCCCCAACTAGGAGGACTTCCCCACGGCTATAAAAGTCAACGATGGACTGATAAAGGGCAGCAAATGGGGATGTCTCATCCTCCCCTCGAATATCTTTGGCAAAGCGGGAGGTCTCGGGAGGGAAGTAGCAAACTGTGATAAACCAATCTCGGCTATCCATGTGTTGGATCCAAATCTAGAGAAACCTGGAGTGTGGATCTCTCTGCTCCATTGAGATGGTCTCCAAAAGTGTAGATCTGTAAAGGATTGCGACTCCTCCTGATCCTCGAACCCCTCTTGTATCCCTCGTCTCATCTCTGTAGGCAAACTCCCATGTATATCTGCTGACTGCTGGTTAGTGGGCGCTCTGGACTCTGATGTGCCTCTTTGTAAAAAACTATGTCGTGACCTGTATAGGATTCCGAGAAGTTCCCTGGTTCTGACCATAAGGTACCATTACAGTTCCAGATGGTACAAGATAGGGTCTCGGATGTCTGGGTCTCATAGACCCCGCTCCCTATGCAGGAGGAGAGGTGGGTGTCCGACGGGGGCCTGTAAGAAGTCATCCATCTCGTACTATTGCCAACTTTCCCTCTTTGCGGGCCTGATCCCGCTACTGCAACAGGAAACGCCTCTCCTCAATCTGTAGTGGAGTGAGGTCCTCGTCCATGGAGATTGCTGGCTGGTCTCGTAAGGCTAACCTACGACGTAAAGCCGAAAGTCGTGCCTGGGCGTCATGGAACCGGATGATAAGGGGCTGCTCTCGGTTGGGGTCCCTCCCAACCTGCCATGCTCTCTCAATCCTGTGCTCAGTCGCCCCTAGGGTAGTGGTCACGAAGGCCTGCGCATCTGCCATCGGTAAGCCTCAGTGCAGGGAATCCCATGTACTCTGATGTTGAGAGCCTTGCTGGCTCTCTGCTGCTGTTCCAGGAGGGTAGCCAAAACGGTTACCCTTGCAGGTTCCTGTTTGGCTACATCGACCCATTTGGACGTCTCCTCAATGGCAGATTGCATGCTCGCAATTTGTGCCTCCACAACTGGGGTGCTCCCTGGGACTGTATGTACAGCAGTGACCTCCTGTCGGAGCTGTGAGATCTCCTGTTTGAGCTCTTGAATAAGATCAGCCTGGACTCGGATAGCCTGAGACTGCTCCTGTATGAGTCGTGCATGCTCTTGGGTGAAGCGTGTTTGCTCCTGTGTGAAGTGTGACAACTCCCTCTCGCGCTCTCGGATGCTCTGGACCTCCATCAGCAAATACTCCCAAGCCTCTGATGGGTGAGCTCGTCCGTGCTCTAACGGAAATTGATAGGATTGTGACATTGAAAGTGTGAGGAAGAGACTGGAGGTTGGGTGATGACTGGGTAAGATGGGTGCGGTATGATGATGAGGCGATCCCAGCAGGGTGAGGGAGTGTGGGTTGACTGAGAGGCAGAGGGGAGAGAAAGGTCGAGTAGTGCGGAATAGTGTACGACCCCTCCAAAGTAGGTGTCAGTTGGAGAGAGAACTGTAGCGGGAGAAGAAGGGAGAGATGGTGTCAGTGACAACCGCTCTATCCTAGGGGAGGGTGGGGCAATCGATGTCATGGGTAGGGATATATCAGAGCCAGTAGTTGTAACAGTAGAGGCTGTGGGCCGAGCTGGAGTTGGAACTGGAACTGGAACTGGAACTGGGGATGGAGCTGACGCTGAGGCTAAAGCTGAGGCTGGCGCTGAGGCTGAGTATGAGGATGTATCTGATGTAACTGAGACCGAAGCGGAGATTGAAGCTAAAGCTTGAAGCTGAGGCTGAGGCTGTGGCTGAAGATGAGGCGGAAGTGGGCCCCGCCTTTGCTTTGCCGTCCACTCCAAGTCCACTTCGGTTGTATCGTGTGTTCACATCTTCAAGTTTCAGCTGTGTCTGTTTTTTCTTGGTGGCTTTATCTGTATCCTTGCCACCCTTTCCCATTTCGTTTGATTGACCCGTGTTCAGTGTAGGTCTTAGTGCAGGAGCGGGAGTGGGAGCGGGAGCGGGAGCGGGAGCATGAACATGAGCTCCCTTCCCATGATGGAGGTTATCCCAGGGGGCTGAAAAGAGGCTAAGGGGTGGCGGGGGGGCTGTAGGTTAGGCTGAGAGGTTGAGAGGCTGAGAGCAGGCGGGGAGGCTAGTAGGGAAGGGTGGGGTGGCTAGAGAGGAGGGGGAGTAGCTGAGGGGTCGAGGGAGTAGCTGAGGGGGCAGGGAGTTAAGGGGTGGCGGATGGCTGGAGTGGAGGAGGTGGAGTAGAAGGGGAGGAGGGGGCACAGCAGAGGGAGCTGCAGCAGGTGGGAGGGAGGAGCAGAAGCAGGGGAGAGAAGGCGAGCAAGAGCGGAGGGGCGGAGGAGGCAGAAGGGCTGCAGGTGGTGGGGGGAGCTGCAGGCGGGGCTAGGCAGGGAGGGAGCTAGGCGGACGGCAAGGCTAGGTAGGGAGGGAAAGAGCTAGGGGGCGAGGCTAGACGGGGAAGGAAGGAGCTGCGAGCGGAGAGGGAGCTGCAGGCGGGCGGAGGGAGTTGCAGCAAGCGGAGCTGCAGGTGGAGGGGGAGCAGCAGGCGGGTGGAGGGGATGCAGGTGGAGAGGAGGGGGAGGCGGAGCTGCAGCAGCGGGTGGAGGGGCTACAACAGCGGGCGGGCAGAGGAGCTGCCACGGGCAACGAGCAAGGCAGCGAGCAAGAGCGACGAGCAAGGCGGAGCAGGAGCGGCGAGCAGGGCAACGAGCAGGCAACGGATTAGAGAGAGAGAGAGAGAGAGAGAGAGAGAGTATTAATGTCCACGGGAGACTAACAGGTCTATGGGACAGCAAGAAACCATCTAGTACATCTACTTTAGGGAGGGCACATGGCAGCTCCTTGGGAGTGCAAAAGCAGTTTATTTAGAGTACCTACATAACAGTCTAAAAGAGTAATCAGCTATACATCAGCTGAAGACACAGTTTTTTGGTTTGGGTTTAAACTCTTTGATTAATGCTACGCCTTCACTGTAAACTGCCCATTTTCCATCCTTTCTGGCAGCCCTGACTTTAGCTAATTCAGTTGCCTTATTCTTGAGTTGAGCTTGTGTAAGCTCCTCAGCTTGTAAGATTGTCGGAGGAGCTTGATCTGCATATCTGTTGACTTCAATGTAAGGATGGCATGACTTTTAGATTGTTCAATCCATACTCTAGCTTTTGTAAATAAAAAATTTTTTCATGGTGCCCAATCATGGGTCGGTCCAAGCCTCCTCAGAGGTACGTGTGTGCATACAGAGAGGGTGTCTTGGCATATCGGACATGTGCATACGGAGAAGGTGTCATCGCTGCAACTGTTTCATATTGGGCCTTGCTGGCTGAGGCTGCTGGGGTCGGGGGGGGGGGATTTTTTTTGAGAGGCTTGGCCATTCATTGCTGGTCATATCTGCTGCTATCCCTTGGCTGAGCTAACCCCCCAACTGGGCTGGGGGTTCGGCCTAGCTAGGTATTAGGGTACTGGCGGCGGTTGAAACTCTTGGTGGTGTTGGTGGTGTTGCTGATGACAGGGGATGGGGGTGGTGCTGTTGCTGACGACGGCAGGGCTAGGGCAGCTAGGTGGCGACGGAGGTGCTGCTGCTGCCTTGTGCTACTGGCCTTGCTGCTGCACGTTGGCCTTGTTTGCGTTGTTGCTGGCGGCACTTGCGCTGTTGTTAGCGGTGCTGCTGCTATAATAAGTGGAGTAGGCTAGGTTAGGCAGAGGGGGAGTCTAGGCGTTGTTGTAGTAGGCAGAGTAGGCTAGGCGGAGAGGGAGGAGGAGGCTAGCACAGAGAGAGAGAGAGAGAAAGAAAGAAAGAAAGAAAGAAATTTTATTAAAGGTCCACGGAGAGAGAGAGAGAGAGAGAGAGAGAGAGAGAGAGAGAGAGAGAAAGAGAGAG
This sequence comes from Dipteris shenzhenensis, assembly GCF_047967505.1. Lineage (NCBI taxonomy): Eukaryota > Viridiplantae > Streptophyta > Polypodiopsida > Gleicheniales > Dipteridaceae > Dipteris > Dipteris shenzhenensis. The sequence goes on along the minus strand of NC_141624.1, from coordinate 4,704,009 downwards.
GAAGAAATTATATTAACGTCTTCAGAAGCCCTCACGGGACTATGAGATAAAGTACACTCCAAAAAAGACTCAGAGAGTCAAGGAGTGCCCACGGCAGCTTAGCTCGAGATTACTCAGCACACAGCTAAGTTGGTCTTTGCATGGAAGACCGGATTTCGTGCTAGCTGAATAGCACTCATGGAATCACTATGCAAAGTTGGTCTTGTATCAAAAGTGGCCTGCATTACATTAGTTAGAGAGAAAAAAAGATATACTAACATCCTCGGGAGGCCTCACGGGCCTATGGGACAAAAAATACACCAAAAGGATAAACACCAATTATCAGTTATAGACCGAGAGTCTCTTGGGAGTGTGTATACCACTCACATAGTTATTATAGGTTCACTATGGTCTACTTCAAAAGATAGTCAGCCTGCATTACATGAGTTTAAGACTGAGAGTCTTTGGGTTTGGATTTGAAGTCTTTGATAAGTGCTTTTCCGTCTCTATAAACAGCCCATTTTCCTTGTGAGCTTCCTTCACTTTAGTCAAATTTGTTGCTTTCATCTTGAGCTGAGTAGGAGTGAGCTCCTCTAAGATCCATATTTTTGTGCCTCTCAGCTTGTTGGTTTGCTTGAGAATCTTACTTCTTGCTTTCCTATGATTGAGAACCACCTTGGCTTGTGTTCCAACTTGGAGAGCACCAACTATGTCCTTTGAATCCCATGCAATATGAGGGGTTGCTGCTATAATGTGGTCAATCTTTTCTTCCATATTCCCTTCATGCCAACTCTCAGGTAGTCCTCCAATGTGTAGGGACCGGGTATTACCCTTTTGTCCTTTCCTGTTCTTGTACCTCTTCATATACTTCGGTTTTGTTGATTTTATTGTCCATTGCTGCTGTGATTTCCTGTTGTATTTACTTTGACTTGATTGGTAACCATGTCCTAGACTTTCATCACCAATTCTGGTGCAGGTTGTACTTCACTGTGGGTTTGCATGACCTCCTGTATGATTTCCTTCTTGCCATTGCTTTCCATCTCCTTCACTTTCCTCCCGAGGGCTGTAACCAAAAGTCTGAGCTCCCTTACTTCTTGCTGTGGAAAATAAATCTGCTCATTTAGATATGTGCCAATCCTTCGTTTGTACATTAGTGCGAATGGGCTAGGTGTTGCTGCGATAGGAGAATATGAAGGCTTGATGTATATGAAGAGCCCCTTTGCTGAGTCTAACGCCCCAAGCTAAGTTAGGGGCTCAGCTCGGCCTGGGGCTGACTGTGGTGGGCTGAGTCAACTGTTAGAGCTGAGGTGGCGCAGAGCTGTCGGAGGATGAGCTGATGAGGCGACTGACGAAGTGCTGAGGTGACGACCTAGTTTTACGATGGGCGACGAGATCTACAACTGGTGTTGCAGATTTGCGACTATGACGGGATTAACGTCTGCCGGAGAGAGAGAGAGAGAGAGAGAGAGAGAGAGAGAGAGAGAGATGATATGATTGTATTAAACTCCACTTGAGATCCTTTAGGATCTATGGGACTAGTAACTACTAGAAAAAAATATTTACATAGCTTGCTATGTTGTGTGTGTGTGTGAGAGAGAGAGAGAGAGAGAGAGAGAGAGAGAGAGAGAGATGATATGATTGTATTAACGTCCTCGTGAGACCCTTCAGGATCTATGGGACAGTGATCACTATCAACAAGTAGTGATTGTTTACATCCATTGAGAGAGAGATGATATGATTGTATTAAACTCCGCTTGAGATCCTTTAGGATCTATGGGACTGGTAATGACTAGAAAAAAATATCTACATAGCTTGCTATGTTGTGTGTGTGTATGATACCGAACCAGGGGGTTATGATATAGTGGCTGTCGGGCAATTTCCTCTCTGGAGGAGGGAACTGCTCTGATGAGGTGTTGTCTAAAATGATCCCATATCTGAATAAGCCTCTTCACTAGTGGTGAGGAAGGCTGAGAATCCATCAGGAAGATCCAACTGACTCTACCTGCCCACTGGCCTGCTGCTCTGGGGGTGCACTGGTGAATCCCATGTAGTAGGAACTGCTTCCACGGCTGATCTCCTGGAGTCAAACCTTTAACAAGAAGTTTGACTAAAAGGGCCCTGCTCTGCATCTCAGGATCAAGAACTCCAAGTCCTCCCTGCGAGGCGGGTAAAATGATAGTATCCCATGAAACCCTGGCCCTAGTGTCCTCAGAACCATCACCACCACTCCACAGGAAGTTCCGGAGCAATCTCCTCACTTGGCGGATCGAGTCAGCATGACGCAACGTACCACATAGTCGCTAGTAGAACCTGGTTCAGTACCAACGCTCTTCCGGCCAAAGAGAGTCTAGCCGTACTCCAGTAGGCTAGCTTTCTCCGGATACTCTCAAGAACTGGGGCAAACTGTTGCGTCGGGGACACCTCAATGCCAACCTGGAAGCCTAGATATCTAGTGGAGGTGCCTCTGGGTATCCATACAAAGCCTCTGTCTCCTCCCCATGCTGGCGTATCCTGCTGAGCTCCAGTCCAGATGCCTTTTGATTATTTCCAATTGACAAGCCCCCCTGAGGCTAGGCAGAACTTGTCAATTGCATCCACAGCAGTAGCAAGACTATATGCATCTCCTCTAACTGTTAGTGCCGTATCATCAGCAAACTCAGTGTCCAGAAGCTCCTGCTCCTGTCGGATAGGTAGATGAAGGCCCAAAGTGCCATGACTGGTAGCTTGCATAAAGTATCCCATAGCCTCCTCTACGAAAAGGAAAAGGTAAGGTGCAAGCGGGCATCCCTGTCGTACCGATCTGGATAGCTGAAAAGCCGGTCCTCTGCCTCCACAAACCACCATCCTACTAGAAGAGTGAGAGTAAAGTGAGGAGACCCATAAAATCCATCTATCACTGAAGCCTAGCCTCCTCATAGTGCCCTCCAAGAAACCCCAGTCCACCCTGTCATAGGCCTTCTCAAAATCGAGAAGGAGAACTGCAATCTCTTGTTGACTCTCCTTCGCCCAGTGAGTGGCCTCCCAAAAAGTGAAGATATTGTCCAAGATACTCCTATCTTGGACAAATCTTGTCTGAGTAGCTCTGATGATATCAGGCAGCTTAGGCTTTAAACGAAGGGCCAAGGTCTTTGCTAGGATCTTATAGGCTGTCCCTAAAAGTGTAATGGGTCTCCAATTTCGTAGGACTGTCTTGTCTCCCCCTTTCGGGATGAGACAAATCATACCTGTGCATAAAGCCTCGCCCAAAGATCCTGTATCAAGAGCCTCTGAAAAGGCAGAAAGTAGATGAGGCCCAATCGTATCCCAGAGAGCTCTAAAAAGAAGAGGCGACAGACCATCCTCCCCCGGGCATCTGTCTCTGGGCAGCTCATGTAACGCATCTGTGATCTCCATGAGTGATAGCGGGCTATCCAAAACATGACTCATCCTGTCTAAGACCATCTGGGGGACATGACTCCAAATCTCCTCTCTGGCTTTGATCATCTCCTCGGTGACTGGATCGGCGGTGTAAAGAGTGGAATAGAAACCAGAAGTGATCTCAACAAGACGATGAGGATCCGTTTGAAGATACCTGGCCTCATCCACAAGTCTGCGAAGGCTGTCCGAAGAGTATCTCTGACCCACTGCCCTGAAGAACTCTCTAGAGCATCTATCCCCCTTCTGGATCCAGAAGGTCTGCTGGGAGTAAAACTTGAACTGGGCCCTCCTGCCCTGAATCTCCTCTAGTCTCTCCTGAGTCTCTGAAAGCTGCCCTCTGATGAAAAGAGAATGAGGAAAGCTCTGAATCAATCTCTGAAGTCTGGATACCTCCGCTCTAGCGTTCCGATCTCTGATCCTGAGCTTTTCCTTCTCCTCTTTTGCCCTCAACTAGCAGGCCATGCTGACTCTAGCCAAAGCCCCTTCTACCCACATCAATTAGCCCTGATCCTCAGGAGTGTCCTCTGTCAACCAAGCCTCTCTCAACTGTTCCACGAACTCTGTGTCTTGAAAAACAAAGTCCGAAACTCTCACAAAGCCTGTGCTCTCCAATAGAGAGGTAGGGAGAATCTGTAATAGGACTGGAGCATGGTCAGATAAAACATAACCCGGGCGGATCCCAATCTGTCCTCCTCTGGCCTGGCCCCAATGGCCAATATAAAACCTGTCAAGCCTAGCCAAAGAGAGGGAGCCATGGCAAACCCCAGACCAAGAGAACTGAAGACTATCAGCCAAGTGGCGAAAGTTGTCCAATCGAGTTGCATCATGAAGTCCAGCATGCAAAACAAAACTATCCCACTCCACTCTCTCCCTATCAGAAAGTCCACTCTCTGTCTGGCGCGACTTGTCTTCAGAGAATTCAACCATGTTGAAATCTCCTCCAACAATCCAAGTGTCTGCCTGAGGAAGGGACTCTCTGAGCTGTCTCCAAAATGCACGTCTGTGGGCTGGATCTGTGGGAGCGTACACATTGAGAACACCAACTGCTGTGCTCTCAATCTGAAGAATAACAAAGCAAGCCCTGCTCTCCACTAGTGTACCCTCGTGGGTATTCTCTGGGGCCCATCTGGCTGAAACTGAAATGCAGACTCCACCCCTCGTACTATCCGCTGGGCTCCAATAAGTCCGGCTCTGTCCTCTGAGTAAGGATCTGCATCTGTCAATCCTGTCCTGGGAGAGCTTATGCTCTTGGATAAGTACAATGTCTGGAGGGGACCCTGAGGAAATAAATCAAAGGGAGTCCCTAAGCAACTGCAATCTAGGAACTCTGGATCTACGACCATCTGCATCTGAAATAAATCTCCGGCCATTCAGTCCTCTCACATTCCAAGAAATGATGGACAGCCTAGACATCGGATGGAAGTGATGGGATGCCAGTGGCAGCGGCACAAATGACTCTCTCTGACGGCACTATCCAAAGTCGATCTCTGATCAAGCTCCAAATCTGCCCCAACTCATGTAAAATAGCTCCATCCAATGGAATAATACTCTGTCTCGAATTGAGGAGCTGAAAGTCAAACCAATTGGCACTCCTGGGCAAATCGAAGTCTCCTTGAACCTGAAAGAATAGAAACAGAAAGGCCCTGCCACCGAAGCCACAGGTCGAAGAATCCTAGGGCAAGAATGAATCTGCGAGCCGATAATACGGTGAACCGATGAGAAGTGAGTCATGCTCAAAAGCTGTCTATCAATCTTGCTGTCGAGTAACTCAGCTGACCAGCTTTCGCTCCCCCGAGAACGAAAGCTGCCTGCGGAGAAACGAAGAATGTGCCCCTCTCTGGATAGAGTAACAGATCCCAAGTATTCCTCTACCTCCTCTGACTGTCGACAAAATACCGGGAGAAGTTCCAATCTAGTGAGGGAGTCTGTGGAGACCCCTCGAGCCAAAAGGGACCAAAACTCAACGGGCAGATCTCTGTCAACCATCCTGGGGTCAGGTCTAGGAGTCAGAAGAGCTGGAAAAGGCTGAGCCGTCCTGACTCTACACCTGGAATAGGTGAGAGGGAGAGGAAGAATCTGCGACGAGGTGCCTGTATGCAAGGGTGACTGAAAATCTCGCTCAATCTAATCTGCTAGGATCTCCCAACCCTCACGCCTGTCTGGGTACTGAGCGAAATCTGTGACCGCACTCGCAAAAGATCTGGATAAGCCAGGAGTGAAAAGCTGCGAGGACGAGGCTGTACTGGGAGGTGTGTTTGAGAGGACGCTCCGCATAGCAACAAAAGAAGGTACTGTGCGACAGGGAAGAGAGAGAGGTCTCGAGGGAACCTCATACATGCGCATGAAATCCTGGGACGGGCTCGGGCTCTAGCTCTGACCTGTGTCATGAAATACCTCTCTCATTGGACTGCTGTGAAGAGGCATCCATCACCGTGTCCGCAGCCTGAGCAGCCTCCAGCTGGATAACTGTCTCAGAAACCAATAAATGAACCTCCGGGGTAGAAGTGTCAAGAGTCATCAAATCCTGAGCTGCTGTCTCGTGCACAGTGTGAGGCCTTGCCTGCAGATGGTCCTCTGCATCTCCCCTTTCCGGGGTCTCCTGCACGTGTGTCTCAACTCCCTGAGCTACCATCTCCTGCACAGTGTCAAGACCTGCTTGCGGATGGTCCTCCGTATCTCCCCTTTCCGGGGTCTCCTGCATGTGTGTCTCAACTCCCTGAGCTATCATCTCCTGCACAGTGTCAAGACCTGCCTGCGGATGGTCCTCTGTATCTCCCCTTTCTGGGGTCTCTTGCACATGTGTCTGAACTCTCTGCCAACTGTGAGCTCGTACCTGGGGCTGCTCATACTGCTGACTCTCCCTCTGTCTCTGTCTCCTCCGAGCTCTCCGTGCTGGAGGCATATCCAAGTCCTCTGAGTTCAGTGGAGGCTCCCCTAAAAAAGTCTCCTCTCGCTCTGTTGAATGAGTCGAAGTAGGCTCAGAGACCCCTGGAGGCTGCTCGTACTGCTGACTCTCCCTCTGTCTCCGTCTCCTCCAAGCTCTCCTTGAAATCTGTTCCGCTGGAGGTACCTCCAAATCCTCTGAGTTCACTGGAGGCTCCCCCAAAGGAATCTCCTCTCGCTCTGTTGAATGAGTCGGAGCAGGCTCAGAGACCCCTGGAGGCTGAGCTGCATGTTTTGGGTCACTCGGAGGATGAGATGTATCCGGAGTCTCAGATCGATGCCGACGGCTGGGGCAATCCCTAATAAAGTGACCTCTCTTCCGGCAAAAAAGACACTGATCAGGAAGACCCTCGTACAAAACCCTCTGCTGCATATGGACCCCATCTCCAGTGGAGTACGAAATCAAAGTAGGCAAAGGTCGAGGAGGGGGGAAATCTGAAATGAGTCTGACCCTCGTAACACTGCGCCAGTAAGTGACTGAGCATAGGAAAGTCTAGCACCTGAAGAGATGACTGTACCTGCCACACTAGCCATATGCTCCATAGCTTTGCGACAAGAGCTGACCTCATCAGGAAGTCCAGGGAAAAGGATCCAAAAGGAGACTTGTCGTGGTCCAAGAGAAGTAGAACTGAAGTGCTTGCGCCAAGGCCACAAATGGATGACTTTGCTCTGAAACTGAATTGGTGAGCTCATAAGAACTCTTTGAGCCTGCTCTGCAGAGTGAAGGCCAAAAGAAAAGTACCCTCTGCCAAGCAATCAGAAAACCGTAACTGAGACACCCAAAGAAGCCATGCTGGTGTACACCCAGTCACGTAACTGTTGGCCTCTACCGGGTAGAAAGCCAATGATGTGTGTCGAACGAAAACCCTCCTCTGCTACCTCAATCATCTATACAATGTCGGGAGGAAAAGAAACTGTGACTTCAATCTCCTCAGGTTCAGCGACGGGAGTGGCATTAGTGTCCTCCATTGTCTCAGCTTACGCTGTCCTGAAGGGAGGAGCTACCTCTGCTGAAAATACCCACCAAGAACTCGCAACCAACCACAAGTAAAACCGCAAAGAAACCTGTAAAAAGAATGCTTCGATCTTCAGCCTGCGTGAGGTGCAAACAGGTCGCTCAGTGCTGAAGCAGACAGCTCCGCCGATGCATGGAAACAGCCCAGGATCTCAGCTCCCCGGAACACGAGTCGAAAAGTCCCGGAGAGGGCCCTGAAACTGCCTAACCTGAAGCAAGGGAGAGTGGGCAATCAGCAAGGGAGAGGGCCTGGAAGGTGGCCTGGCACGGCCAGGACAGCAGGCTGAAGAAGCAGGTTGAAGAAGGAGCGCGACTGAGGTAGCAGGGCGCAGGTCCAAGAGGTCTGCGCAGCGAAGGCCTGTGCGCTGCCAAGGGGCCTGCGCAGCCTGTGCAGCTAGGGAGCGAGAGGCTGCCAGGGGGCCTGCGCAGCCTGCCAAGGGGCTTGCGCTGCCAGGGGGCCTGTGCGACCTGTGGCCTGTGCGCTGCCAAGGAGCCTGCGCGGCCTGGCAGCTAGAGAGCGGGGCTGCCAGGGAGCCTGCGCGGCCAGGCAGGTAGGGAGCGGGACTGCCTGGGGGGTCTGCGTGACCAGTCTGCTAGGGAGCGGAGCTGCCAAGGGGGGGCCTGAGCGGCCAGGCGCTAGGGGACAAGGGCTGGGCGAAGGCAATGGCGGAGCAGCAGCAGCTAGGGAGCTCCTCCAACGATCTAACCATACTTTTTGCCTTGTATCAGGTTTTCTTTCAGTCTCATAGACCCATCGGTCTTAAATTAAATGCCTTTTGAAGATTGATATAGCCTTCCCGATGTATTTTGCATTTCAGATCTGTTAATTGGATTAATTCCTATTTGTAAAACTGCATTTTTCATCCCCAGGTCTTTCCATAGTCTTTGGAGCATTTTCTGCATTACTAAATTCTTGATTTCACCTATATATTCTGGGATATTAGCAGCCTTTATGCCCCATAACTCCTTTCATTTCCCTCCTCCTCTGTGCCATCCAGAGGTCTTTGTAGCCTCCATTGCTTTGTGTGGTATTCTGCTTGCATCCATCTCATTGAGGTAGACTATGCTTTGGCATAATGCAGTATTCTTCCTCTTCGAGAGGTATCATTACCGGTCTCAGCCGATAGGATCGGGTAGGGTGTCTGTAGCTCTCCTATGAATGTAATGTTTCTGTTCTTCTCCAAGAAGTTCTAGAGAGTCCGAGTGCTTAAGCTGGGCATCCATGGAGAATCATTGTTTGCACAAGCATGGTATATAGAAACTTTCTCATTTCCCAGGTCTACCATTACTTGACCTGCATGAGAGAGAGAGAGAGAGAGAGAGAGAGAAAGAGAGAGAGTTGAAGTAGAGATACCAACTTGAAAATAATTTGAGAAAGAAAGAAACTTTATTAAAAGTCTTAGAAGGGTCGAAGGGTAAAGAATTTGATAGAAGGAGCTGACGTGGTGGAGCCTCGAAGCGGGCTTCAAGCCCCATGACGAATACAATAAAGAGCCATAATAGTAACGATGCCGATACATGATGAGAAATCCATAGACTCATAGAGAAGATGGGGGTTAGCAACATTGTGATGGTCATTTGGAAACTGGCGGGCATGTCAAGCCTAAGCAAAAGGTGGGGGTGTGGGGGGTCGGCGATGTATGTCGTGGTAGCGAATTTTGCTCTGATACCACTGTAAGAAATCCTAGATTTACTATATTTAGAAATGTGCTAAGGAACAGAAAGGAGACTGAGATAGCAGAGAACAAGGAATAATTGTATTGCTTGAATGTCTGTAGGGTAGATGTAGTTGTTATCCATACAATTGGGCCTCTCTTATATAGAGAGTGAAGAGTCACACATGAAAAGGTGTGTACTCCAAAGGGTATGTGCATGAAGAGGTGTGTACCCCTTGTGAAGGGTGTGACCCTTGATAAGAGGGTACATTACAATAGAAATGTCTCTTCAATAGAGTGTCTCTTGTGAAGGGTTGTGCCTCATTAGGAAGTGTCCCGTCGAAAGGGCATACCCTTCCACAAGTGACCATTCATCAAACCATCCATAAGTCTAGAAATAGAGAAAGGAATACGTCACAGATCGTGACAAATTCTGTCTCACAACCCTCAAACCAAAAGTGGGAAAATGATGCCAAAATAAAGTTGTCGCAATGTGGAGATCACAAAGCAAGTGTCAGCCACCAACCAACGACATCAAATAGTTATGACCAAGAATTCTCGTCCTCAAAACTTGAACAAAGAACCAAACTCAGCATAGACACACGCATCAAAGAAGTCGCCACAAGAGGGAAGAGATAGGCCCAAAAATCAAAGCATCAACGAACTTCTTCTTTGACAATTGACTGCAAGTCATATCCTTCTGCACCCAACGTTGACAAGATCTTCTAGTCCCAGAATCCCAAAACTGCATGAATTGCTGACAACGACAATTTCTTCCTCCAATATACGACCTTACAAACCCTTTGTGACGCTGCTCTAATACCAATTGTTGGCTTTTGGTGCTCCACTCTTTCACATAAAATGTTGATTCCCTCGCTCAGTTATTAAAGACAAAAGATGTATGACACAATAAAGCAACCAAACACCTTCTATTGATATAGACTCAAGACACAGACCAAAGACTCAAGACTACCTCACCACTACTGTGGATTTTTGGAATTACAAGATCATAATCTAACGACCCTACAGAGCAGCTGCTCTTACGACTCTACTGGCTGGAGAAATACATGCTGAAGGCGACTCTCATGAGCAAGAATAGCTTAGACAGAGCCCTGGACAAAGAGAGATGAATAAATGTCGCCATAGAGTTTTATGGAGGCTGAGGACACCGCCATGCAACACGTTACTGTTCTCCTCGAGTCCTCAAGGAGCCATGCAAGTTCCACGCCTTCTAGCCAATTAACTTTGCAAGAGTGTCCCTCCAATCAGATCACGTCCACCAGCCACATACTACAAGTAGTCTCCATACCACTTCCAAACCAAGCTCTGAGGTCCTCAAAACGCCCCCCCATGGCCTTACACACATTATCATACTAGCTATTGTAGAAGATTGGGCCAATATGTGGCGAATGAGTGAAGTGGGTGGTGTAGGGAAAGTGTAGAGGGCAGCAGTGTGACGGGAGTGGGTAATCAAAGAAACTCACTCCTCTAGACATGGGATGTCTCAAGATTTGTGAGTAGGGTAGAAAGCCAGTGGCATACTCAAGGGATAACTTGTAGGCGAAGTGGATGTCATGGTATGTGGTCACGCAGATGGTATCTTGGTGTATGGCGTGTGGTGAGGAATGGATAGGTAAAGAAGAGATAAGTATGGTTGGCTCAAGGAGGGGGCGGGGAAATGGAGAAATGAGTGATGTGTGAGGAAAGGTAGGGGATCCCATAAGGTAGCGAACTACCCCGTGTGAAAAACAAGTGAATCCACCCGAGGAGGGCCATCAGTCCAAACCATTGTAGATGATGATGTCATGTATCATGCCCATGTCTAAGAAAGAGTGGCTCACCTGTCTGTAGAACTACTCGGGATATCCCTACCTCATCTAGGTCAACATCAGATAGCAAAATAGAATTATCCAAAAATCAATGAGCGCTACCTAACCCACGTCGAACCTCGTATTGAAGTCCCCAACAAGAAGGACTTCCCTGTGGCTTAAAAAATCCATGATGTCTGGATGTAGGGGCTACATACGGTGAGGTCTCAACCTCCTCACGTAGATCTCTAGTGAAATGTGAGGTCGCAAAAGGGAAATAGCACACTCCAATGAAAAGGCCCTATTGAGAGATGCATTGAAAGAAACCTAGCGTGACTGTCACACCTTTCATCCCAGTGAGAATTTGTGTATAGAATTGACACTCCTAATCCACAAACTCCACTTGTCTCTCTAGTCTCATCATGGTATGCCGACTCGCATGTGTATCTGCAAACTAAGGGCAAAGGGCGCTCTGGACTCTGATGGAGGCTAGGATCTTGTAATTACTTAACTACAGGAGTAGAGGAGTATTGGGCCAACTTTTTAATAATGCGGTTAAAATTTACTCAGCCACTAACTAAAGTTAGTACAATTTCTTTTTTTCCCCCCACAAGTTTTGCGCATCATGGATTTAGCAAAAAGAGAGTTATACTTGCAACATTTGTGCAACAAAGCAGGTTGCATGTGGGTTGCTTGCCTGGTGCCTAGAATAGATGCTTTGCTACAGTTCCAAGATTACTGTATGCTTGTTTGTGAAGAATTCTTAATAAATTAATTTCTAAACTATGTTAGATTGTGGATAATTTGCTTATGGTTCAAGAATTCTAAGTTACTTGTTGATTGTGGGTTGTATTAATCCACAACCAACAAATTTCTTGCGCAATATTGAAATAGGTTTGGGAAATAAGCAACACTGGATGCTCTTGCCAAGAGTGGGATCCCCCTAAATTGGGCCCCATACCATGCACAATCTCTCATAGTTGTCTTATCTTATTTACATGTTTGTATTAAAGCAATGAGCCACATAATTCTTCTCCACAATCGGGCCTAGCCCTTGATCTTTTTCCCCTAAACCCCTACTGCAAAAGCCCATGCAAAACATATCTTAAGTTATTATTCACTTTCAATTGTGTACCCAACGTTGCATGAAGTGGTCTTATTTTATGTTATGCAATTCTGAATACTTAACTATTTGCTTGGATAGTTCTCCATCTATTTGTTTCTTAGTATATCCACCCGGTGTCTTATGATGCACAAGACGACACCAGCCACATACACTACCTATCATAAGATACACTTTGACCACAACCTAAACTCAAGTACTCCACACGCCTCTCCACTCGACCAAATACCACTCTTTGATCACACGCTCTCTCCATGAGGCTACCCTACACATTTTTTCACACACCACCCATTCCACGTGTCCACGCCTCTTGGCTTGGTACCTTGTAATAGCTGGTATGATGGCGAGTGTAAGGCTTTACGCCGACAACTCAAATTCGAGACTAAGCATCATCTTCCGAGCAAGGCACAAACAATATGGGAGTACTGTCATCTAGACACTAAAAGAAGCAAGCTTTTGTTCGGCAAACAAGTAGTAGTTCATAAACATTTTGTTTAGTAACAACTCTAAAGACTTATGTCCGAAGTTCCTTGAGCGGCAAGCCCCATCCCCTCTCACAGCCAAACTCTAGCATTCCTATGCACGCACGCTACATGATGTCCCTAACCAGCCAGCACCTGAGCTACACACATTCAAGACCCGGTTGGCACCTCGTGACCACCTTGTGGAGCTCAGGTTTTTATAGAGACCATTGATTGCGGATCTCAACAGGGGATACACACAAATCCATCTTGGATACACACAGACCCATCTCCCTCACTCCTTGAGGACATCAATCGGGCAATTTCGTGTTTCATCACACCGACTCCACATTGAGAGTAGGTGGGCAAAGGGCATACCCTGAGAGGGTCACATCTGCACTTTATGTGACCATCAAGAGATTGAGTGCATTTCGCTTCTAGATGCACTATGTACTACGAGATAAAAGGTCGGTATCATTGTCTCTTCAGGGACGGTTTCGGAACCCTATCTAGTTTCTTATCCTACCCAGATCATAGATGCTTAGCGACTTTCATCCATAAGGCCGTCTGACAGAAGTAGCATTTGCTCACGACACATAGGCGAGGTCAAGGTGTACAGACAAGCTCCACTCACAGCATGATCAGTGAGTTCCTCTAGCCGACATCACTAACCAACACGGGCCAGGGAGAAGGCGTGTCTGAGGACCAAAGCAAGATGCGTCAATTTTACGAGCGAAAACCTATGAGCAGATTTATCCGAGCGTGTTTTTCAAGAGATTTAAAAAATTGTATTTCTTTAGGAAACATGGTTTTTACACATTTATTTTCACTAGAACTAGATCCCTTTATCATAAAAATATACAGACTAGTCACTCATTCATTTTTACAAAACATAAATTTTCTTATTCATAGACATCCCTTTGTACCCCTGTTATTACCTTAAAAAAGTGTTGAAAAATAATTCTTTTAAGAAACATCTCTCATAATCACTTTCAATGTAATAATATTATACATATATAATTACTTATTAAACACATTTATATCATATGGTAATATCTTTCTAGTGTTTTATAGCATAAATAACAAGATATTTACGGACATGTTTCTAAAGAAGTTTAAATTACTATAAATAAGTATTAACTTGGGCTTATATCACTCTCATAAAATACACTTAATATTTAATACTATATATGCAAGATTTTCCAAAATATAACTCCATAGATGTGCTCAAATGGGGTTTTTCAATTAATTTGAGTGGTTGAATGACTATATTTGGACATTCGATGTGAAAGTTATGTCACTTTTAAAAGTGTTGTCCAAGGTAGTTTCGCTGGCGAAACTACCTTGGAAGATCTACTTCAAAGAGGTTTCGCTAGCGAAACTACCTTGATGGCTTGCTTCAATGAGTTTTCTTTGGAGAAACCCTTTCATGAAGATAGGTTGAGAGAGTTTTTCAATGTCACCCCCTATTAAGTAAAAGTTGTAAGAAGGATCATAAAGAAATTTTTATAGAGAAGTCTAACTCTACATGTGAGTTTCTTCAAAATCCATCCCATTATGTTCTCACCATTCCCAAAGATTCACGTAAAGATTTGTGTATAAAATAGGCATTGCTATAATACTTTGCACATTTCTAAGTAAAACTATGTTTTCTTCCGATCCATTTTTGCCATATTTTTGCATAGTTGGAAGGTTTTTTTTTCCTTTGCTCGGAAAATGCTCGTCCTCGACCAGAGCGAGAGCCACCACAATAGACTTGCCAGCAGGTTGAGCATAGATCATGCTAGGGGGACCTCTCCTCCATGCTTAGTAAATAAGAATCAGGGGCATAACCGACAAGAGTGATATGGCACTTGTTTGCCCATAGCTAGGAGACCACAATGGACTACCAATACCAACAGCCGTCAGCACTCCATTACAAGCTTCATGCCACCCCTGCCTGTAGGAAATGCCCCCCACCTTCTAGCGCCGATCTGATACATCTTTTCCGCTAGAAGGACATCCGTGCACATTGTGCATGGAAGAGATGGAAGGATGAGCGTAAAAATTTTAAACGCCTACCCTGCCTAAAGTCATCTATGGCCTCTCCATCTCCCACACATCACAAGTTGATGTGAATGGACACGACAAAAATCGTGTCTTTTCAGGTGCTTGGGCTCTCCCAAATTCAAGGGACGCACCTTTTCCACCATGGGACACACCTTTTGATGAAGAGTCTCGACTCCTCACTCAAGGAACACACCCCATTGTGGACAAAAGGACATACCTATTCATGTAGGGACACCCCTTTTAAAAACAGGGACACACCCCTTCATGAAAAGGTGCACCTATTCCAAGGGTCACACCCCTTCGAATAGGCACACCTTTTAGGCACCAAGTACCTACAAAAGGGTACCTAGAGGAGTAAAAAGGGAACAAAATAAACCCATCCCCTACCCTTAGGTTTACCCTAGCTACCTAGGGTTAACTAGACCCCCAACTTAATTTTTGGGGCAACTAACCCCCTTAGGCAGCCTCAACGAAAAGTCGCCAGCCCCTCCTTTTCTATTCCGTACGGCCTGCACCGTACGGAATTCCCTGCAGCCCTTCGCAGCGCCAGCCCTGCACCGTACGGAATTACCTGCACGCCCGTCTTTGCCCAGCCCTGCGTCGTACTGCTCGCCAGCCCTGCGTCGTACTGCCCGCAGCCCTGCACCGTACAGCCTGCGCAGCCCTACGCCGTACTGCCCGCAGCCCTGCGCCGTACTGCACGCCAGCCCCTTGCGCAGGCTCGCCTCTCCAGCACGCCAGCCCCTGCGCATTCATTGGCCTTGCCAGCCCCCCCCTGCGAAATCATTGGCCGCTCGAGCACACAGCCCCCCCCCTCCTGGCAGTCTTTGCCAGCCAAGCCCTGCCTTTTCCTGCGCAGTCCAGCCCTGGGAACTGCCATGTGCTTCGCCATTGACAGCCTGCAGCCCCCCCTCCCCCTTGTTTCGCCATCTTTGTCCTGCCAAATCAGCACCAGTTGCAGCTCCTCGCGCGATGAAGACATCTTGTTAATAGCCCGGACCAGACCAGCCTCGATTCGCTCCTTGCAAACCACTACAACATGGATCTCCGGACAGCGATTTGCAGCCTTCTTCTACGCAACAATTTGGCAAATTAAATTATTGCCAGGTGGAGTCTTTCCAATCTGCTTTTAAGGATTCTCTTGTCATAAACAAATTAAAGCAAATGAAGGAATCTACCTTAAAGCATGGAAACCCCTGGTAATTCACCCGGCATTTCAAGGACACCTCAGGCATCATCTACCACACAATATCGTGTTCAAATTGCACAGCCAGCCCATTTCGGAGCTTTTGCATCTTGGATCTTCTGTGTCACGTGCCCTCCTAGTGATTTAGACCACATCCTCTATCTTCTGCGTGAGGCACCTCAGTTACATTACTTCCTCAGCACAGTACAGGTTGTGTTCCACGAGACACGAAGATATCTTGAACCCGATATTCCTCAAGAGTTTGCTGTCCATCTTTGGAGAGAATTTTATCCCTCATCTTCGGCATCTCCAGGGTACTCTCCACCTCCTTCAGCTCCCAGATATCCTCCTCTACAGGTTGTACCTTCTCCAAGTCAGTATTTACACTGTGAAGGCACTCCTTCTCCTGGATATCCTCCATTTCCGACAGCAGCTCCTTATCCCTTCTCCGATCCGTGGACTCTGCTACCTACTCCTGTCCTCTCACGAGCAGTAACACCACTTTTGGCATCACCAGTGTTACCTCAGACAGGACCTCCTTTACCAGATTCCCACGGGTGGTTCCATCCTGCCTCACCTGCCCCCTCCAACATGAGCAACCTCAGGGAGCAGCCCGAATCTTCTTCCAGGAATGGTACAAACTAGAGCGCAAGTTCGCGCTTTTCTCACAGGGATCTCCGATATGTCGCAACGCTCGCGTGAAGCCTCTCCAGAGATCAAAGAATCAAGTCCAAAAAAGACCTCTGAAGTCAACGTACAAGGCGAATCACTATTGCAACTTCAAATATCCCAGCTTCAGGACAGCATCTCCGACTTCGTCCAGAAAGTTCAACAACTTCAAGATTCTCGAAGTACCACACATACAGAGGATGACGTGACGCAACCAGATGACTATGTGGATTCATTCCCTCCAGAGGTAGAAAACACTGAACTACGTGTCCTCTACCGTTTACTTCAAGCTTCTAAAACTAAAAGACTTGACATCAAACTTCCGGAAGCCTACACTGGTCAACGCAATCGCCGAATAGTTGACCAATGGCTCTCAAAAATGCGCATGTATTTTGACACTGTTGACCTCACTGAAGGCAAAAAGATCGCCTTGGCAGCCTCCCTCCTGAAGCATACAGCTTTTCTATGGTGGCAAAGACGCTTAAAGGACGGCAAAAGTGTGTTAAGATGGGAACGTTTTGAACACGTGCTCCGTAAGCAGTTTATACCTGCCAATGCGGACTTCCAAGCACGTTCAAAACTCCGACAGTTGGAGCAAACGGGTTCCCTGTCTTCCTACATCTCTCAGTTCACCACATTGGTGCTGGAGATTGATGGTTTAATTGAGGATGATCGCCTTCATGCTTTCATCTCAGGCCTAAATCCCTCGTTACGCATTGATGTCCTTAAAGCAAACATCACCACCACAGATGGCGCTATTGCTTACACAGAGCGCATTATAGATTTCCAAAACACAGGGAAGCAGAGTGCTAATCGCACACAGAACTCTCCTATGGCCAAAGGTGCTCGCCCTCAAGATAACACCAGGTTTCGAAAAAACTTCGGTAATCAAGGTCAACGACAGTCTCAAGATCCCCAGAAGCCTCAGAAATCATATGCTGGATTTCAACAGAAGCACTCCTTCAAGGATTGTACCTCTTCTTCTTCACAAAGTCATTACCGACATCCCCAACATAAAGGTGCGGCCACTGACAAGAAGAACAACTCCAGCACAAAAGGACTTTGTACCATCTGTACAGGCGACCATAGATGGTACGATTGTCCCAAGCGACCAAAGCAAAATTCCAATATGGAACCTAGCACTTCCCAAAGAGAAGATGCTACCTCAGCACAAGACAAGAAAGGCAAAGCTGTGCGAATGGCAAATACCATCCACCTGAGCCTTGCCAGGAACCCCGAACCTTCCCTGGCCACTCAAGTACTTTGTGTTCAAGGATCGATTCGTGGAACAACGGTCACTATCCTCATCGACAGTGGCTATTCTCATAACTTCCTAGCTAGTTCTATGGTCGACAAACTTCGGTTGACTACCAGTCCTAGTCTCATGGACTATCAGATTGAACTCGCAAATGGAACGACTTTCTTGTGCAACACCAGGATGAAAAACTTGTCTTTTCGCATCCAACATTATACGGACAAGTTGAACTTCGACATCATGCCTCTTTCTCGGTACAGTGTCATACTCGGACAAGAGTGGCTCTACGACTATGATCCATTAATCAGTTTTCGCAGCCATACTATCCAGTTTGTCCACCAGGGAAAACTTATTGAGCTAACTGGTTCTAGGGACTCTCCTTCAACCCCAGTTGCCTTTGTTCTACAAGTAAAGAAGTGGGTTCGTAAACGTCAAGTAAAGACTTCACTTTTGTTGGTTACGGCAATCGAGGAGACACCAACAAAGGATCCTCCTGAATACCTCAACCAACCTTTTTTCCAGCCTTACCTGAAGATTTTTCCATAGGAATTGCCAAAGCAGTTACCACCTCGACGACCAGTGGATCACCCAATCGAACTTATTCCAGGCAGTAATCCACCGTCGAAACCTCCTTATCGGGTTTCTTACACTCAAAATGAAGAAATCCAAAGACAGGTCACCGAACTCCTCGACAAAGGTCACATTCGGCCCAGTCGCAGCCGTTTCGGATCTCCTGTACTACTTGTGGAAAAAAAGAATAAGTCAATGCGCCTCTGCATCGACTATTGAGCCGTCAACAAGCTCACTATCAAAAACAAGTATCCATTGCCTCGCATCGATGATCTCTTCGATCAACTTCTACACGCAATACAATTCTTAAAGATTGATCTTCGTTCAGGTTATCATCAAATTCGCATACGAGAAGGCAATGAGTACAAGACAGCTTTTCGAACAAAGTATGGACACTATGAATGTTTGGTCATGCCTTTTGGGTTAAACAATGCCCCGGCCACATTCATGACACTCATGAATGACATCTTCAGGCCTTTCCTCGATAAGTTCGTCATCGTTTACCTCGATGACATCCTCGTTTTCAGCAGATCCCTACATGAGCACAAACAACATCTTCACCAAGTTTTTGAAGTTCTCTGTGCAAATTCTCTCTACATCAACATTGTGAGTTCTTCAAGACCGAACTCGAATATTTGGGACATGTTATTTCCGCTCAAGGCATCTCTGTGGATCCCAAAAAGGTCGAGGTAATCCGCAACTGGCCTACTCCTAAGAATGTTCATGATGTCCGCTCTTTTCTCGGATTGGAAAACTTTTATCATACAAAGGTCTATCAGTTTTCCGAAATCGCAGCTCCTATGTCCGAATTATTGAAAAGCACAGCAGTTTTTCAATGGCCTCCCGAAACAGAGTATAGTTTTCAACAACTCAAGCAAGCACTCACTACCACACCAGTTATGGCTATTGCTGACCCAAACCTTCCATTTGAGGTCATGACCGATGCTTCCGACATCGCTACAGGAGCAGTCTTGATGCAAGAAGGCAGAGTTATTGCTTTTGACAGCCATAAACATTCTGATATCCAAACCCGATACCCGGTTTATGATAAGGAGTTTCTTGCCGTTGTACATGCTTATCGCTCTTGGAAACATTATCTCATGGGAGCCGACTCTATGGTCAAAACATACCATCACTCTTTAAAGTATATTTTTACTCAGCCAGTCATGAACGCTCGACAAGCACGCTGGGTTGAGTTTCTGGCCAACTTTCACATGACCATTGAGTACATTTCAGGACTACGCAATGTGGTTGCAGATGCTCTCAGCAGGTTACCTCTAGCATCAGCCATGGTAATCTCTACATTATCTGTGGATGTTCCGAGTTCATTCAAAGGAAAGTATTTCAATGATAAAGACTTCGGCACAGCAGTACAGGTTCTTTCAAAAGATCAACCTTCGACTTCCGAACAGAAGATTTTCTCATCCTCTTCTTATACGGACGACCTTCTGTATTATCAAGATTGCGTCTGTGTACCACATGACAAGGATGTTCGACATCTTTTGTTAAAAGAGCATCATGTAGTTCCTTATGCTGCCTATCGAGGCATCAATAAGACTTATCGGTTACTCAGTGCAATATACTACTGGCCTCAGATGAAAAGCGACGTCATTAAAATGGTTACATCTTGCTTATCTTGTCAACAAATGAAAGCAAGCCGACGACTTCCAACAGGACTTCTTCACCCTCTTCCAGTTCCAACTGAAAGGTGGGAAAGTATTTCCATGGATTTCATTACAACACTACCACGATCCTCCCGAGATAACACTCAAATTATGGTAATTGTTGATCGATTGTCCAAACTGGCACACTTTATTGCTTGCAAAAGCAGTGCACAGGCTCCGGACATAGCCAAACTTTTCATACAACACATCTTCCGACACCATGGATTGCCCAAGAATATCATATCCGACAGAGATCCTAAGTTTACCAGTCACTTTTGGATTTCCCTGTTCGAATCTTTGGGTACAACTCTACTGCTCAGTTCAGCCTACCACCCAGAATCAGATGGCCAGACTGAAAGAGTCAACCAAGTTCTGGAAGAAATGCTTCGACATTATATTCAGTCACGCCTAGCAGCTTGGGAAGAGTATCTACCACTCCTTGAGTTTGCTGATAATAACTCTTTCCATAGCGCCATCAGCATGACTCCATTCCAAGCAGCTTATGGACACACTCCGATTGTACCAACGAATTTTGTACTTTAACATCGAGTGGCCCTAGCTGATCAACTGGTTTAAGAAATGCAAGACATTCTACTGCAAGTTAGGGATCATATGCGAAAAGCGCAAGAGCGGTATTAACGGTCTGCCAACAAACATAGACGTCACCTAGAATTTGACACTAGTGACATGGTGCTATTATTTGTAGCCCCACATCGCTATAAGACGGTTAAGTCTGTGTTTCCTAAGTTGCGACCAAGATACTATGGACCTTCCGGATCGTCAAGAAAAATTCACCTTTAAGTTACAAATTGGAATTACCACCATCATGGGGTAAAATCCATCCAACATTTCATGTTTCTTGGCTAAAGACGTACATTCCAGGCGATGAAGCAGTTCCTCCTGTAGGTGATTATGTCCCAGAAATCGAAGACGATTATGTTCTCCTTATTCCTGAGCGTATTCTGGACCATTGACAGCGAGAGACTCGACATCGACTTATCACGGAATTCCTTGTTCTTTGGCGAGATCTGGATGACTCCGACGCTACTTGGCAATCTGATGAAGACTTACAGCAGTACCCTGACATTTTACAGCAGTATTTTGAGAATTTACCGTGATATTTTCTACATCAGTTCATTATCTCCACCAAGGTCTTCTTTTGAGTGGGAGGGGATGTCACGATCTGTGACGTATTCCTTTCTCTATTTCTAGACTTATGGATGGTTTGATGAATGGTCACTTGTGGAAGGGTATGCCCTTTCGACGGGACACTTCCTAATGAGGCACAACCCTTCACAAGAGACACTCTATTGAAGAGACATTTCTATTGTAATGTACCCTCTTATCAAGGGTCACACACTTCACAAGGGGTACACACCTCTTCATGCACATACCCTTTGGAGTACATACCTTTTCATGTGTGACTCTTCACTCTCTATATAAGAGAGGCCCAATTGTATGGATAACAACTACATCTACCCTACAGACATTCAAGCAATATAATTATTCCTTGTTCTCTGCTATCTCAGTCTCCTTTCTGTTCCTTAGCACATTTCTAAATATAGTAAATCTAGGATTTCTTACAGAATTGAGCATCTCAGCTTGTTGGCAGTGGAGCTGCATGAGCATGAAGATGACCAGTCTTGCAAGGATATCTGGTCAGAGGTTGATCAAGGCGGTTTTGTGCTTTGCACATGCATTGACTTTTGCTCGTTGTATTCATCGGCAATGGAACGACTAAGGCAGTGGATCGTTTTGATCTAGCAACGAACATGCATATACAGACGATCGGACCAATGCGAGATCTTCTAGAAGTGCTTTTGGTTGTCCATTGGATCATTCTATTTGCTGGCTCCCCCGCTTATAGATGATTTGTTGCTGAAAACCAAGGACTATACTGAAAGGTTAATGCTAATTAGCTCATTGATCGTTTTCTTGTCTGATAATTCTGGGTTTTGGCTGTGTGGGCGTATCTTTGGTGCTTGAGTTTTCGGGGCTCTCTGTGAGCAATTGTTGTGACAGTGGTACATTTTATTTCCTTTGTGGGATAGTGTTCTTTGTGAGCGAGATATCGATTTAGCTCTTTGTGAGCATAGCAGTTTTTGTGTTATGGCTTTTTGTAAATAGTGATGTTTTGCTTCTCCCCATTTCGGTTTAGAGGGGGATTGTTGGAATGTGACCCTCATGGGGGGGCGTCTTGAGGATCTTAGAGCTTGGTTTGGAAGTGGTATGGAGTTGGTGGATGTGATCTGATTGGAGGGACACTCTTGAAAAGTTGATTGGCTAGAAGGCGTGAAACTTTCATGGCTCTTGACGAGTCTAGAAGAATAGTAATGTGTTGCTTGGCGGTGTTCTTAGCCTCCATAAAATTCTATGGCGACATTTATTCATCTCTATTTGTCCAGTGCTCCATCTGAGCTATTCTTGCTCGTGAGAGTCGCCTTCAGCATGTATTTCTCCAGCCAGTAGAAAGAAAGAAAGAAAGTTTATTAAAGTATTCGGAAGACCGATGGGTCTATGAGATGTGAAAAACCTGATACAATGAGCTGTGGTAGTGGAGCTACTAAACGAGCATCCACACCAATGCAGATTGCAAAAAATGCAAAATGGCAGTACTAAGTCCTAAGTACAGCATAGTACAACATAGAGTCGTAAGAGCAGCTGCTTTATAGGGTCGTTAGATTATGGTGTAGTAATGCCAAAAATCCACGGTAGTGGTGAGGCAGTCTTGAGTCTTTGGTCTGTGTCTTAGAAGGTGTTTGGTTGCTTTATTGTGTTGTACATCTTTTGTCTTTAATAACTGAGTGAGGGAATCAACATTTTATGTGAAAGACTGGAGCACCAAAAGCCAACAAGTATCACCACCGCCGAAGGAAGCAAGCTTTCATCCTCCAAAACAAAGAGTTACAAAACATCCTATTTAGCAATAACTCCAAAAACTTGGTAGAAGTTTCTTGAGCAATGGATTCCAATACTTCTCCCCGACATCACCTCTGGCACTCCTATGCACGCACGCTATTTGACGTTCCCCACCAGCTGCCACTTGACCTCTCATAGCCATCTTGCCTCACTTGCTGGGCACTATTCACCTCCGGTGACGTTAGACATGCAGCCCTGAAGCTACATAATGCCCGGGACAAAGATCATGAGGGGCTATGTATTGAATACATTGCAAACGGACTAAGTACCATAGCCTCGATAGTGGCAAAGCTTTTTAATGAAACAGTCTGTACCGGTTTCCCCCCCTTAATACTATTGTCCTTTCCTTCATTTCACGGATGGTGGTATAATATGGCATTATGAACCATTAGAGTTGCTTTTTGTTCAGCCCTTCGTACGAGGTAATCCCTCATAGAGCGGGAAATCCTTGTGTTTCTATATTGTACCCTTCATTGGGGAGTTGTTTGTCCTTGGTGTCCGAGTCACTAAGGAGTTTATTAATAGAAGTTTCGCTTCTTTGAAAAAGAAAATGCCTTAATTCCTGTCTATGATTTTGAAATCATCAGTCTTGTCTTGCATAGACATTTCCCTTCGTCAAATTTCACTACCTTGTTCTGTTTAGTAATGGCACTAATAGATAGAAGGTTGTTCTTCAGACCTGGAAGATAAAAATGTTATGTATGGCCAGTAAAGAGATTTGTTTGGCAAATTGCTTGGTTGGATGTTTATATTGCATCTAGGCCCTAGGGTGATAGAAGAAAGAATAAATAACAAGCTGCCAGACATATCACACAAGCAGATTATTAACCTTAGTTTAGTCTTGTCTTTGAATCAATTATATCACATATTCATGTCGCTGTTTGCTGTGTGTTGGAGTTTCCACTAATAGTGTATCTGTTTATATTCAGGTGCAAGCTGATTATTATGAAGCTGTCGTCGACATGCTTCAAACTAATTTTGTATTTTCAATCCCTATTGATGGTCCTCCCTCCTTTGTAACTCCTCAAGTATCTTTGCAATGGGTGCTGAGGTTTGAGTTTGTGACGACTACTCGCAATGCAAACTGGACGAAGTATGAACACCCATTTCTAACTGAGAGGGAAAAAGGAGAATGGTCCGTTCCAATCCTTGTTCATGCCCCCCTCCCAAGGACTCAGACAGCAGCAAAAAGGGAAAGACCATCATCTCCAAGGAGGGAGTCTTGGGGGGAGTCTTCTAACCTGGCTGGAGAAAGAATTCCACCACTCTTTTTGCCTCCTTCAAGTGAAAGGTCATGGAGCAGGGAGCACATAACCTCTAGCTCTTTTAACTTGATTTAGCAGAACGTACACAATTGTAGAACTTTTGGAAGAATATATGATCAGTAGCCAACATCCCATTTCAACCCTGGCTGTGGAAATTTAGAGCTGTGATTCAGAGGGTTCTTATGATCCCTGCGACTCATGCTCAAGTATATCATAATGTGAGCTTCAGCATGCAAAGAGATCATGATTTGCAGGTATCCTCAATAGAGGTGTATGTTCTGAAAATATGTGCCCTTGTCACCTTTAACATCAATCGTATCTTACTTTCTTATTTCTGCATATATGTGTGCGTACAATTCTCTGCTCTTTCATATTCTCATTTATGAAAATGTTAAGAGATTGAAGCTGTGTGGATTAACTGCATACATAAGCTAGCTGAATGTTAGCTCAAGATTCTTGCAACGCATCTTGTCACATTTTGGACTGAAATGAGTCTTATCCCATGGATGTAATCTATCATAGACATCAGGAAAATAATGTAGGAGTGGCCTTCCTGTCCATGTTTAAATTTATAAGAGCTTTTCTTAGATAGTGCATATGAGGAATTTTGGTCATTCATGTACCCAAGTCTGGTTTTGGTTTTGACAAATTATGGGCAGGCATGTGCCATTCTTGTGGTCACACATGAGCATTGGGATTCTTAGGGTCTGCTTGCGAGTGAGCAGTTGCATGCTACTCTTTGTTTGCCAAGTGTTGCTTGTCTTGCTTTAAGTCACCCCTCTCTCTCTCTCTCTCTCTCTCTCTCTCTCTCTCTGTGTCTCCGTTACGTCAGTCATAATCCCGGAATAGTCTGGTGTGGTTATGGTGAAGCGGGAAACCAGAGGGCTCGACAGTGCTTGGTTGATGGGAGCCTAGAGAGTCGGGGACTAGGAACTTTCCTAGGCCTAGGCAAGAATGGGGAGTGCAATGTTAAGGCCTAAAGGGCAGAAAGGTACTAAGGTCCTTTATGGACATGTGGTACTCAGGTGGGCTGCAAGTGGCAAGCACTAGGTTCAGGGGAGGTTTCTAGAGAGAGGCTCCACAAAAGGAATAGAAGAGAGGGAACTAAAAACTGTGTGGACGTACGGATGTAACAGGGAGCACTAGAGGAATTGAGGCTGAGCAGTGAATCAGAGAGAGTCCTCTTTTGTGGTCATGTTACATTGGTATCAGAGCCTAAAATTCAATGACGAATGGAAGTTCCAAGCTTGAGCGCGGCCTGAAATCACCAGCATAGTAATCAATTGTGCCGTCCCGCAGATTCTAACACAGTCGTCTGTCGGGAGTTAGAGACTAGAGTGCGTTGCCTTTATTGTCCAAAGACTCCAAAGTCTCTACTCTCTAATCTCTATTCTAGTTGATTCGCGGGCTGCTACTAATTGACGATGGCGGCAATGAAGATGGAGGCGTGAGCAAATTAATGAGTTGGTGACTTTGCGAGACAACGCACAACACAAATCCCATTGTCGTTCCTTTAATCTGTAGGTCTGAGCGATGGCGCAGAGTTCAGGAACTAGAAATGTCTAAAAGGATTTCAGAAGTTGAATCAAAACGTTGCTTTGGCTGAGGCTTGGCAGATACGAAGTTACGGACTGCCACGAACAACTTTCGCAGTTCACACGCTTGAGTATATCAGGGTACTTTCGTGCAGTTAAGCATGAGGCTACGTGATGATTTGGAGATGGATCATGGAAGCATCGTTGAATTGAGTCGTAACGCAGGGCGCAGGAAACCACGAGCCGTGTCACATCATCTAAGGTCTCTAGACCTTTAAAAAAAGCCACATCAGCACTTCTTTTTTATCCCTCTCTACGTCCTTTCTACATTCTAAGCTTCCCTTCCAAGGTCCCAAGGTGTTCTAATCCTTCTTAGCCTCACCAAATTCAAAGAAGAAGATCGAAGCAAGGACTTTGAGATAGAAGAAAGCAGAAGAGGCTGGAATACTTTCATCGACTCAGGAATACTTCTCTTGAAAGTCAAGTAGTGGAAGCAAGTCTTTCCCTTGGAAATAAAGCCTATAAATGGTAGATGAGCCTCAGGGAAAGTGATAGAATTCATAGATATTGGACTGAGTTTGAACAAGCCTTCCTATAAGAGTTTTTATCGGAAAGTGAATTAGAAAGAGCATGGGAGGCTTGGGACAATTATACTATGGGTAAAAACACTCTAGTCTAGTACATAGTGAACTATAGGGAGGCAGTCCTTAAGCTGAAGGGAATTGATGAATTGCAAAAGATAAGGGGTTTCGTGAGAGGTCTTAAAGACGCTAACAAGATTGAGGTGAAAAGAAATTTCCCTAAAACCTTGGAAGTTGTTAAGTATGCTCAAATATACGATTATAAGACCGGGAAATTTAAAGTTGGAGCTTCAGAGCAATCAGGTTTTGTTTCAAAGTTCAATAAATTTCTCAATTTGAAAAGGAAGGGGCACTTTAAGAAGGAGGTTCCTCAGGTACTACCTAAGAAACCTCAAACACAAAATTATCCTCTCTTGAAGAAAGAGGATTATGAAAGGGTCAGGCAAGAAAATCTTTGCTTCAAATGTTTGGGCAAAGACCATGCTGCTTGGAACTGTCTTAAGAATAAACAAGCGGGAGCTAAAGCTCCAAATAGACCTCCACAAAAATAAGTGCATGCGGTGCAAGTATTGCCGCTTAATGGTACTGAAAAGTACACTGAGGTAGAGGTCTATCATGAGGATAGCATTCACATGTGCTGTCTATCATCGGCAATGTGGCAGCCTATCATTGGTTCTCATGATTTAATGAGGATGCATGGAAAAATTAAGGGGCAAAGAGTAAGGTGATGGTCGATGATAGTGCAACACATAATTTCTTGAACTACTCATTAGTTAAGAAATTAAAATTACTTGAGAGTTCCAATGCTCAGAAATATGTGGTCTCTTTGGCAAAGGGCATTGATAAAAAAGTTTGGGACACCATGATACATGATGGTGTATAGGTGGATATCCAAGGGTATCACGATGGCCTTGGATTTTCAAATCATGCATCTCGATTGAACAGATGTAGTGCTTGGTTAAGAATGGCTCTATAGTCTTGGGCATAGCTTACAGCGGAGTTATCTCAATAACTCCATTATGTTTAAGAAAGAGGGTAGAGTCTTCCAGATTCAAGGAGAACATGATGTGCCTAACTCTCCTCTTATTTGTTCGATGGAATTGGAATGACTACTACACTAAGAAGAATGCGATGTATATCTCTGTGAACTTACTTTTATTGGTGATTTTATATCTTTAGCATCGCAAAGAAGTAATATTGTTTTTGATAATGTTAAAAAGTAGAAATCTTATTTTAATGATTTAATGTTTGAATTTAGAGATGTTTTTTCGTCTGATTTACTTGATGGTTACCTCCTGACAAAGAAGTAGATCATAAAATAGATTTAATTCCTGGATTCACCTCAGTTTGTAAATCCTCATATAGGCTTAGTCAAGCGGAGGAACACGAGGTCGAAAGATAGCTAACGGAATATCTTAGGAAGGGAAAAATCCAACCAAGTAGCTCACCTTGGTCTGCACCAGTTTTATTGATGGTAAAGAAAAAGGATGGTACTATGCGTTTATGCATAGATTACCAAGCACTAAATAAAATCACCATAAAAAATAAGTATCCTATCCCTTTTGCATTGATGAGCTCTTTGATCAATTGCAAGGGGCAAATTACTTTATTAAAATTGATTTAAGACCAAGTACGAATTAGGGAAGAGGATGTCCCTAAGACATCATTTCGTACTAGGTATGGGTATTATCAATTTAAAGTAATACCATTTGGATTAACAAATGCTCCAGCAACTTTCATGACACTTATGAATAGTGTCTTAAGGCCATATCTAAGGAAATTTGCTATAGTATTTTTAGACGATATCCTTATTTATAGTAAAGCCAGAAAAAAGCATTTGGAACATTTGCGAAAAGTGTTCCAATTGCTTAGAGATAATTCACTTTTTTTAAAAGAATCCAAATGTGAATTCTTTGCAAAAGAAGTAAAATACTTGGGACATATAATATCCCAAGAAGGGGTTTGTATGAACCTTGACAAAGTAACGGCCATAGTGGAATGGCCACATCCTACAAATCTAGAAGAATTATAAATATTCTTAGGTTTGTCAGGATTCTATAGAAGATTCATCCAATATTATGCTAGGATTGTTGTTCGGATGATGGACCAGCTTAAGGGGAAGGGAAGCACCTTCATATGGGATGAACCTCAAAAGAGAAGTTTTGAAAAATTAAAAGTAGCTATAGCAGCATCTCCTGTCGTAAAAGTAGTGGATCCCGTGGTTGAGATAGATGCTAGTGATTTTGCTGTTGGGGCGGCACTTATACAAAAAGGTCGACCAGTGGCTTTTGAAAGCAAAAAGTTAGATCGTGCCCAACGGAATTACTTGGCATATGAAAGGGAACTATATGCTATAGTCTATGCTTTAAAAAAGTGGAGGCACTACTTATATGGTGCAAAATTTGAGATCATCTTTGATCAGAAGAGCATTAAGTGGATTTGTAATTAGCCAGAGCTTAAAGGTCGAAAAGCTAGATGGGTTGAGTTATTGCAAGAGTTTGATATACAATTGACATATAGGAAAGGGAAGTTTAATGTGGTAGCA
This sequence comes from Dipteris shenzhenensis, assembly GCF_047967505.1. Lineage (NCBI taxonomy): Eukaryota > Viridiplantae > Streptophyta > Polypodiopsida > Gleicheniales > Dipteridaceae > Dipteris > Dipteris shenzhenensis. Next base: position 4,675,370 of record NC_141624.1, on the reverse strand, counting down.
AACTCTCTTAGCCAAATGCCAATTGTTAATGAATTGAGTTTTACACAATTCTAGAATGATTTCCTAGAGTTCTTAAAGGGAAAATGTGAGTTTCATCCTCACTTCTCTGAAATATGGAAAACAATTAGAAATAGGGATCTCACTAATCGAGAGATTTTCACTAAGGAGTCACATGGAAATGGCGACACACCACAAGTTGGTGATAAAGGACTCAAGTGGAAAAAATATATTATTGAAGATGGCTACCTGCTCTACAAGGGTAGAGTATGTGTCCGGAATAATAATGACATTAGGTGCGAAATTCTTTTTGAATGTCATGATAGTCCGAGTGTTGTGGACACCCGGGAATTCAAAAGACATATGTGCTTCTAAAAAGACAATTCTTTTGGCCTGGAATAGGTAAGGACGTCCAAGATTATGTATTGAAGTGCCAAAAAGGCCAGGTCAATAAGGCTGAACGCCTTAAGGTAGGAGGTCTCCTACACCCATTGGAGATTCCATCTGGCAAATGGGAAAGTATCTCCATGGATTTCATTGTGGGATTACCTAGGACACAGAGGGGGCACAACTCAGTGTGGGTAATTGTGGATCGGTTGACCAAGATGGCTCATTTTATTTTTGTCAGTGAAGATGTTAAAACTTCAGAGTTAGCTAGGCTATTTGTGGAGCATGTCTATAGACTGTATGGGCTACCAGCCGATATTTTTAGTGACCGGGATAGCAAATTTAATAGCCATTTTTGGAGGACTGTGTTTAAGAGGTTAGAAACTTCATTGAATATAAGCACTGCGGATCATCCACAGAGTGATGGTCAAACTGAAAAGGTCAATCAGATCATTGAGGATATGCTTCGAGCATGTGTAAGTAAACGGCAAACTAATTGGGAATAATATTTGCCCATATTAGAATTTGCATATAATAATGTCAAACATTCAGCTACAGGTTTTAGTCCATTCATGATGATGTATAGATTTCAACCAAGAGCCCCAACGACAGTGGGACTCGAAAAAGAGAAGGTTCAAGTGGCCAAATACTTTCTTGAGGATATGAATCAAATGCTTAAGCTAGCTAAAGATAGCATAAGAAGAGCAGAATCTCTAAAGATAGGTAAATGTACAAAGTTGTCTCCTAGATATTGTGGACCATTCACAATACTTAAGAGGATTGGAGAACTTTCTTACAAATTAGCCTTACCTAAGGGATGTAGAGTACATCCAATTTTTCATGTCAGTAGGCTAAAAAGAAAATAAGGAGATGATAATCTCATTGGAAATGAAGTCTTAGTTGGAACTCATTGAACGTGCATCTTTATCACAGGAACTAGAAAGAATTTTAGATAAACAAGAAAAAAGAACACGACATATTATATGGCAAGAATGTTTGGTTAAGTGGAAAGATAGATTTGAAGAGAGTTCAACATGGGAAAGGGTAAGCAGTCTCTAGAGGAGGTTTCCCAATTTGGTTTTCGAGGGCGTAAACCATTCTTAAGGGGAAAAGAATGTTACGTCAACCATAATCCCGGAAAAGAAAACCTATCAAAATCTTGAGTATGAGATAAATTTAACAATATGCCACGAGTAGAAATTATTCAAATTAATATGGTTGTGTTTTATACCAAAAGAGCTTCAATTATGTCTTTATACCTTGAAATTTGGGTAACACTTGAAAAAGTTACATGAAATGGGTTTTCATATTTGAATGTTATTTTTGTATTACTCCCCTTCATCCAAAAAGAACCCCCCCCCTTGGGCCTCACATATTATGAAAAATATATATAAATCTTAAAATCTTGCATATTTTTCAAGGTACATACCTTATATTTTGTGGGAAGGGGACCATGAAATTTTCATATTTTTCCATTGCATATTTGAAAATTTTAAAGGAAATCCATGCATAATATATATGGACCTTGTCCCCCCATACCCTAGATTTTGGACGAGGGTAGTAACATATTACACATTGAGTTGGCATCCCAGGATAAATGGTAGAGTTGAGACAAGATATATAAAAATTAGACGATTAATATATACTGGTGCAATTCTGCAAAGCATCACTTAGCTTCTACTACATGAGGAATTAGTTTTGATGGCGCAATCAAGAATTTGGAGAAGAACCCATAGGCCCCTTTACTACTACAACCATCTCCTAGCGTTGTGTCCTATGGGAAGCTGATGTTAAGGTCACTAGATGCACAACCATTGAGATCTTTTGGACTTGCAAAGAAAGCTAGGCTTGCTGGCCACACGAGAGCAACATGTGGACATGTACACTCCATACCCCCAGAGAGCTGAAGAAGCCAATAGATTTACTGATTGACAGCCATGTCCAAAGAGCTCTATGCACTTGAACAACCCAGAGTCGTAGGTAAGGACTACAAAAGCGATGGGAGGGGCCAAGACAATCTATACAAGCACGAGGAGCGATAATTTCCCAGTTCGCCATTTGTTACATGATGACAAAGATTAATGACCAAAAGGTATGTTTTTATTTTTAGAGATGTTTATCCTTGATGCCACATGGGAGATTCATGTTGGAATATAATAAAAATGTCCCGGGCTTATTTATTCATGTTGTTGGAAATGTTCTCCATAAAAGAATTGATTGCTGAATTTTTCCAAGAATGGGACTGCACGCATGGAATTGACTTACTGGATGAAGTATCTTTTGGTTGGAAATTTGAAATTTAATAACCATTATCATCAATACTATGCAAACCTGAATTAACTTTCATGGTGGCTGGTATGGATAATATTTGCAATTGTCATTCCATATTGTTTGGAGAAATTATAGCATTGAGGGAGCATTGGATGCATTGCATGAAATATGGTATAAGTTAGAATCATTAAGTAGAACCAGTGGGATCCCCTTTGGGTATTTGGAACAACACTTCATTAATTTCAGGAGGGAGAAGATATGTGATTTGGCTTTGAAAAGGGTTAAAAACTTCAAAGAGATCCCTTTATTTATGGAACGTTGGGATGTGATTGAGGATGTTGAATGTCTCACATCATGCTTACTTGTCACTTCTATTGATAAGTCTTCCAACACACTGGCCTTTGTGTGCAGGAGCATTTTATTTACCCAAGCAAGGGAAAGATTGAGAAGCAATGACTTCCAACTAGTAAAGGATGCACTTATCCTCGACCAACTGGCCAGAGAGATCAATCACTTTGACTTATACTTCTCACTACATTCACTGACACTACCTTATTTGATGGCCACATACAAGGCTCATACGGAGTCATTCGGTTAGATCACCAATGCCCATTCATGTGTTTCCTCAAAGTTGGCTTCAACTATGACATTGATCTTAGAAGGGTGTATGGACCCACTTATGAGGTTCTCTAGTGATCTTGAAAATGAGATTTGGAATAGTACGGGGATCTCAGTACCTTTTGAATATTGAATTCAATCTATGAAGTCAAGGTTAACTTACAAAAAAAGATTCATTCTTAGTTCATAGCTAACATTGGGAAGTCTACAGAGAATAACCTCTTAGAGGGGGCATGGGGCTTGAAGGAGGTCAGGAAACAAGTGTTCATATGGGCATTTGAAAAACAAGACCAACAATACATTTGTGTGCAATTCGATAAGAAGCGGGTTACCTGGATGGAAAAGAAAGGTGGAGCTTGTATCTACCTGACATTGGAGAGATGCATTGAACTAAATGATTGGCTATTGGGGAACATGCATGTCTAGTTAGGAAGGGAAGTGTTAAAAAAATTAGATGTTATCCTGAATATATAAAGCGTAAACACAAACAAACAGATAATATAAGCAAATAACTAGAATATATAAGAGAAATAAATTAAAGAGATATATGAGAAAATTGATAGAAAAAACAAAATAAATGTAGAATGAAAAAGCTATAAATTAATTAAAGAAAGAAAAAGAAGGGCTTGAAAAGAAACCCAAGGTCTAAGAAATTAAGGGTTGCTTTTAGAAAGTGAAAGCCCAAGAAAGGAGACAAGTAAAGCTAGTAGAAACCAATGTAGAAACGACTTAAAGGGGGGAAAGGCACGTAAAGGAGCTAAAGTTGAAAAGGAAGGCCAACACAGGGAAAGACACGCAAAAGCAACCAAGGGCTAAGCTATGATCACGTAGTCGAGCTCTCTACATAGCTACAAAACCATAAGGACTGGTTGACATTCAATCATAAATCCTGGTTGAAGGATGGCTTGTAAGGCAACCATGGTGCAACATAAAAGAGTAAGGTAGCCATGCCTAAGTTAGGTTATCGATGAAAACCACCCATCTTAGAAGAAGAAAGGTCATCGATAAAATGAGCGCCCAGTGAGTAAGAAACAAAAAGGTTGGCAAGGAGGTGTAGCCCACAGCAAGTGAAGGAAAAGCGAGAACTGAGCTTCAGGGAGACTGTGAAGTAAGTACAAGTCGAGTTCTAGAGATCACTAGTATAGTACCTCATGAAAAAGAGAAAGACTAGTGTCGAATTGTTAAGTCCATAACATCATCAACATGATCAACATGATCGACATGACCAAAGTGATCGATGCTATTAGATTGTGAAGTGCAAGGGAGGGTAGAAAGACATGAAGGGAAACATCCAAAAAACGTTGGTCAAATAGCTTGAGTTGAAGAGAATAGCTTGGTGAGAATTGACTAGCCAAGGAGTCGTGGAGGTCTGTAGAGGTGAGGTTGGCGAAGAGAATTACATAAGGGAGACGAGCCAAGTAGAGCAAGGAAGCAATAAAGCGGACCAATTAGTTAAAGGGAGAGTTCTTGAGGAGGTGAAGAAGTAGGAGCCAAACTCTTAATGAAGTCGTGTACAAGCCAAGGCAACGGCCAAGAGGCAAGCATTACAAGAAGGAGGCTTACCGTGCCATGACATGCATGGTCATGGGCAGTGAAGCAAAGGGTGGATTTGGAGGCTTAGTAATTTCGGTTAAGGATTGAAGCAAAGGAGGTTTAGGGATTTAGTAGTTTAGGTTAGGCTTAGGGACTTTTAGTGAGGGCAAGGGCAGGGCCTTGGTAGGGCAAATTGAAAAATAGGGGGGTGAGGTCGAAGTAGTAGTAATGAGAAGAGGTGATTCAAGAACTTTGCAAGGGCAATGATGTGGTGATGTGTAAGAGAAGTGGCGGTAGGAGTTAGGGGGTTGACTTAAGGTTAGGTAAAGTTTGAGGATTAGTTAGTGCAGATAGTAGAGGAAAAATTGAAAAGGAAAAAGGGGGTTGGTGTTTTAAAAGAAGCCAATTTAATAATAAACATTAAAGGCATGGCACAAAAGGGGATTTAGATTTTAAAAAATAATAAAAATGAATTTCAATAAAAAATTAAAAATGGGGATTTTTGTTAATAATAAAAAACAAAATATTATAGACGGTTGGGGGGCCTTATAAACTAGGGGTTAAATCATTCTTAAAATATAAATATTAAGGAGAGGGAAAAAATTGAATGATTGGTTAGGGTAGAGATTAAATGCGGTAGGAACAAAGTTAGGGGGGGTTTTTTAAAGACAAGAAAGGCCAACAAGAAGGGGGCGGGGGGGACCGTGGGGGCAAGAATGTATCGTGTGCAAGAAACATTTCACTAAGAAAAATTTGTGGGTGTGTGGGTGTGTGTGTGTGTGTGTGGCCCACCCCTAGCCTAGACGTAAGCCACATGGTGGGGAGTAAACCCACCATGTGGAACTTACTCCCCACCTAATAGTAAATGCCCCAAAAATGGATCTCTATGATAAGTGTTACAAGTGAAATAAAAGTGATGTCATTAGTAGATGCATAATCCACCTTTTGGAACCAATGTTTTTGCACATAAAAAGTAAACATTAATAACCAGAATTTTACCAATGCAAAGCTTAAAATTATCCTATGATTATGAATTAATTGTATGGTACTAGCCCAACCAAAGGCTAGTTGGGAGATCAGTGTGTGTGTTTAGATTTAATAATTCCATTGATAAATGAACCATACGATTAATTCAATCATTTGGATACTTATACAAAGTTACATATAAGAAATGGATCTAATAAAAAAAAAACCTAAATTGAAGTAACTTTTCACAATATTGCAGTCCAAACTTTTTTTATAGGACCTTAGCAAGAGGATTAGCATAGAGTTTTTCATTATATCGAGTTTGCAAACTTAAGCGAAGAATTAGTACAAAAGTGTCAAATCCGTCAGATAGTCCCAGCTCCGAGGTCAGGGTCCACTTACTTGCCACCATCCAAAAAAACCAGTTGTTAGAATGATGAAGTTGAATTTGGATAGAGAGCTAATGCCTGTATCCCCAAAGAACATGAACACACCTTTCAAAATTCTAAGAGAAAATATGAGCTTTAAAGGAATGTAAGAAAATAGCGAGGGTTTACATTCTAAATAATTTTGAGAAAGTGAAAAAACATCCTAAGGGGGGTAAGAATCCACAAGGGGTACCCCTCAATAATACTGTGGGTGAATCCTCATCCATGGGAAATCACCAACAAAATTAAAACCCATGTTTAAAAACGTCTAAGAAATAAGGGTGTTAGTAAGAAAAACAGAACTGAGGTTCTTGCTCTACAATTTAATAAATTAGGTGTAATTGAAAGATACAATTGAAGAAAATATAAGCAATGTTTTGTAGGAATAATGCAAGCAAATCAACAACGAATAAATGAATATGAAAATGACAAAATTTTGCAAAATATTACCAAAGTATGTAGGACAGAGAAAAAATTAGGATGGGACAAGAAGGTTATAAAAGGGACCCTTACAAATTTTTAGTAAAGAATAAAAATGTTAGTGAAGGAGAGAGAGACAAAGAGTTAATTTTAAATAATTGAGGATTTTCAAAACAATTAAAATAAGGACCAAGTAAACAAAAAGATTGAAGACTATTGCATGCAACAAGGACTAAAACTAAGTTACTTATATATGAGAGAAAAGGGATTAGCATCTGAGAAAAAAGATGACAATAATAATCCTCAATCAATAATTTAAAAGAAACATATACCTACATATATAAGTATATATAACTACAAAATGAAATAAATTGAATTTAAGAAGGGAAATAAAAAAAATGAAGAAATTAATCCATACTATTGGGGCAAACAACTAAAAGTAAGAATATATATGTATATATAAAGCGTGAACACAAACAAACACATAATAATAAGTTTATAAGTAAATAACTAAGAATATATAAGAGAAATAAATCAAAGAGATATATGAGAAAGGTGCTAGAAAAAACAAATTAAATGTAGAACGAAAAAAGCTATAAATTAATTGAAGAAAGAAAAAGAAGGGCTTGACAAGAAACCATAGGTTTAAGAATTAAAAAGGGTTGCTTTTAGAAAGTGAAAGCCATGCAGGAAAGCAAACAAATAAAGCCAGTAGAAACCAATGTAGAAATGACTTAAAGGGGGCAAAGACACGTAAAGGAGCTAAAGTTGAAAAGGAAGGCCAATGCAGGGAAAGACAAGCAAAAGTATCCAAGGGCTAAGCTACGATCACAAAGCGGAGCTCTCTATATAGCTACAAAACCGTAAGGACCGGTTGACGCTCAATCATAAATCCTAGTTGAAGGATGGCGTGTAAGGCAACCATGGCAAAACATAAAGGAGTAAGCTAGCCATGCAGAAGTCGGGTTATCCGACGAAACCCACCCATCTTAGAAGAAGAAAGGTGATCGTTAAAACCTCGGGGGGGTCACTCATAAACATGTAACATAGCACATTAGTGCACGGAGGGGTGTTTTTTTAATAGGGGGACTTACATGCCGTTTACATACAGGAGGGGATTTATAAATAGGGATGTAGTGTAATTCATATGTGTATATTTATGGAGAGGTGTCTAACTTTTAAGATGGAAAAATATATACATGCAAGACGAGGTTAATCAATTACATTAGAAAAAGTAAAAATTAAAGAGTAGGGGTATTTTTTAATACATGCTTGCTTACACGTGCTATATAGGTTTTATGAAGAGTGACCCCCCCCGGAAAGTGAGTGCTTAGTAAGAAACACAAAGGTTGGCAAGGAGGTGTAGCCCACAACAAGTGAAGGAAAAGCAAGGACTGAGCTTCAAGGAGACCGTGAAATAAGTACGAGTCAAGTTCTAGAGGGAGACAATGAACTGCAAGGAAGGGCAGGAAGCCAGCAAGGGAAAGATCCGCCAAAGCTGGTCGAATAGCTTGAGCCGAAGAGAATAGCTTGGTGAGAATTGACTAGCCAAGGAGTCATGTAGGTTTGCAGAGGTGAGGTTGGCAGAGAGAATTACGTAAGGGAGACGAGCAAGTAGAACAGGGAAGCAATAAAGCAGAGAAATGAGTCAAAGTGAGAGTTCTTGAGGAGGTAAAGAAGTAGGAGCCAAACTCTTAACGTAGTCGTGTACAAGCCAAGGCAACAGCCAAGAGGCAACTATTACAAGAAGGAGGCTTACCGTGCTAGGACATGCATGGTCATGGGCGATGAAACAAATGGTGGGGGGCTTAGTAGTTTAGGTTAAGGATTGAAGCAAAGTAGGTTTAGGGATTTAGTAGTTTAGGTTAGGCTTAGGGAGTTTTAGTGAGCACAACGATAAGGCAAACTGAAACATAGGGGGGTGAGGTTGAAGCAATAGTAAGGAGAAGAGGGGACTCAAGAACTTTGCAAGGGCAATGATGTGATGATGTGTAAGGGAAGTGGTGGTGGGCATTAGGGGGCTGACTTAGGGTTAGGTAAAGTTTGAGGATTAGTTAGTGGGGATAGTAGAGTAAAAATTGAAAAGGAAAAAGGCAGTTGGTGTTTTAAAAGAAGGCAATTTTTAATAATAAAAATTAAAGGTGTGGGAGAAAAGGGGATTTAGAGTTTAAAAAATAATAAAAATGAATTATAATTAAAAATAAAAAAGGGGGGTTTTTCGTTAATAATAAAAAACAAACTATTATAGAGGGTTGGGGGGGCCTTATAAACTAAGGGTTAAATCAAATGCAGGAGGAACAAAGTTTGGGGGGGGGTTTGTAAAGACAAGAAAGGCGCAAAAGAAGGTGGCGGGGGGGACCATGGGGGGAAGAATGTGTATGTGTGCAAGAAACATTTCACCGATAAAAATTTGTGTGTGTGTGTGTGTGTGTGTGTGTGTGTGTTTGTGTGAGTGCGCGTGCGTGTGTGGGTGTCAAAGTGAGATACATTTATTAAGTTAAATTTATGTGTGCACATATGCGTGTGTGTGTGCATGTGTGTGTGTGCGCACACATGCTCATGTGTGTGTGTGTGTGCATGTGTGTGCACGTGACCAAACCAACCACAAACCTACAGGAGGTCTGGCACACTTTGCTAGTGGGGTAGTAGTTCGCCCCTCACATTGGAGTGGGTTAGTCTACTACCCAAAAGTATGTTGTTATGAGATATTCTCTAAACAAAGTGAGTAATGATATTGCTTACCGATCCATCTTGTAATCCTTTTTAGGTCGAGGTCGCAACCTGGGAAAGGCTTGGTCCAGGAACTTTCTGACTAGCTTTCACTCCTCTTTTTATCAAACTTGTTTTTCCCAAAGGCCTTAATTAAACCCTTCAATTGTAAGAAGGCATTGAAATCATGTTTCTCCGTGTATAGAATAGGTATTACTTGTGAAAGTATCTCTTTTTCTCCTCTTTTTCTGCAAAGGATTTTGGTCTATTCTCGTCAGCCCAAATGTACTTACACACCAGATATGGGAGGGAGCTTGTCTTGTCATATTTGGTTGTAACTGCACTCCCATTATCCCCTTGAGTGATTGTGATAGTTATATTAAGAAAATTGTCCCTTGTGGGCCAATCATCTAGCCATCTAGGCACAAGGACTTGGTATCTATTGTTTCCTTTATCTCCAAAAATTGTAGGGGTTAGATCCACCATGGGTCATAATCGCTCGTATGTGTAGAGTCAAATAATGAAATAGGTGAATCCACATTTACCATAAGTATATCATACATGAGTCTATAAAAATTCCTAAAATTCATGAGAAAATCCCATTGGTCTAGTTTCCAAATACGGAGCATCGCTTTGAATTCAAACAAGAACAGGTATAAATTGCACTGCAAGGGTTACTTTTAGTTGTTTGCCAATAGTATGGTATAATTTCTTTAATTTTTTAAAATTTCCTTTTTAAATTAAATTTATTTCATTTTGTAATTAATATACTTATATATGTAGGTATATATTTCTTTTTAAGGATTATTTTAGTAGTCTTTTTTCTCACATGCTAATCCCTTTTTCTCTCATATATAAGTAAGTTAGTCTTAGTCCTTTTGTACGCAGTAGTCTTTAATCTTTTTGTTTAGTTGGTTCTTATTTTAATTGTTTTGAAAATCCTCGATTATTTAAAATTAACTCTTTGTCTGTCTCGCTTTAACTAACATTTTATTCCCCCTTTGACTAACATTTTTATTCTTTAGTAAAAAATTGTAAGGGTCCCTTTTATAACCTTCTTATCCCATCCTAATTTTTTGTCTCTCCTACATCCTTTGGCAATATTTTGCTAAATTTTGTCATTTTTGTATTCATTTAAAGGTTATTCATTGTTGATTTTCTTGTATTATTCCTACAAAACATTGCTTATATTTTTGTTCAATTGTATCTTTCAATTACACCTTCTAATTTATTAAATTGTAGAGCAAGATCCTTGGTTTCTTTTTTTCTTACTAACACCCTTATTTCTTAGAGGTTTTTAAACATGGGTTTTAATTTTGTTGGTGATTTCCCATGGGTGAGGATTTACCCATAGTATTATTGAAGGGTACCCCTTGTGGATTCTCTTTGTAATTAAAGCTTCCAAATTTTCACCTCTCTACTTTAATTTTTTCCTTAATTAAAATTGCATGGGAGTGGATGACCCCCCTAGATTTAATCCAAGTAAATTAGTTGGCCCTTAATTACCACTCAAGGATGATTACCCCCTTTAGGATGTTTTTTCACTTTCTCAAAATTATTTAGAATGTAATCCCCCGCTTTTTTCTTACATTCCTTCAAAGCTCATTTTTATCTTAGAATTTCAAAAGGTGTGTTCATGTTCTTTGGTAAAGCGATAACAAGCCAGGGGATACATGCATTAGCTGTCTACCCAAATTCAACTTCATTGTTCTAAGAACTGGTTGGTTTGGATGGTGGCAGATAAGTGGACCCTGACGTCAGAGCCGGGACTACTTTATAGATTTGACGCTTTTGTACTTATTCTTTGCTTAAGTTTGAAAACTCAATATAATGAGAAATTCTATTGCCAATCCTCTTGCTCAGGTCCTTTAAAAAAAGTTTGGACTACAATATTGTGAAAAGTTACTTCAATTTAGTTAAAAAATAATAATTTAGATCCATTTCTCATATGTAACTTTGTATAATTATCCAAATGATTGAATTAATTGTAAGGTTCATTTATTGATGGAATAATTAAATCTAAACACACACACATGCTTCCTGTCCCCTTGCACTTCGTTGAAAAGAAAGGGGATTCAGGGGTGAGAGGTACTAGTAGATGGCTCTTAGATGGCTAGACCTAAGAGTTATGTAGATTCTCAGGTGCTAATAGAATCAATGCCCTTCGATATGGGGTGGGTTTAAAACATTGAGGGGTACTATTTGAATCTTAATAGGGCATTGGGAATATAGTAGGGAGATATTTGAACCCTAGTAGCGACTTATGCTATTTCCTTCTTTGTTAGTTGTAAAAATAGATCATACGATTAGAACAGATAGGTATTCTCCATCTCATTACCCTTGGACCCTTGGGTTTGGAACAAGGGTGATTTTAACGGGTAGCCAGCCATACGAGAATGAAATACAATTATGCACGAGTGTATGCCGAATGTATACTGGTCCAAAAGATGAACGAATCTACAAGGCACTTGGCCATGGCACTAGCCAATAAAAACCATTGACACTTGTGATTATAGACACCACCATAGTCATGTACAAGGGATAGGGGCATGATGGAAGAACTTGTTGTGAGATTAAAAGAAAATAGGGGTATGCAAATTTTTTAAAAAAGGAATGCATTTTATGGCAACATTAAGGAGTGGTTTTATGGAACACTTTTATTGATTTTGAGGCATGACTATGGCCATCGACTATAGGAATATTACCTTTAAGACCATAAGGTGAAAACCCAATTGCGAATGAAGGTAGCATTGTACATTGGGTTTGACAATTAACCGGTCTCTAGGTTATTCCCGTTTGCTGATCGGCGAGCAAAAGTAGGAATTTCTACCACCTTAGTAGGAATTACATGTTATAGATCCATTAATGGCATAGGGGACGATTTTGCATTGGCGCCAAAGGAGTCTGAGCGCCTAGGAAAGAACACCAAGATTTGGGAGAGCCAGTGAGTAAAGAGTACGAGCAACTTGACCCATCTACAACGGTCTAGAGACCCATTCCGTTTGGTCTCAACGTGGGATCTTAAAATGTCTTTGATTTCAAGAAATAAAATTTCAAGTTTCAAGACCCCTCCACTATAGGCATCACATCACTTGGCTTTATGCTCAGTCTATGCAACTATTCAGCTAGATGAGCGGCCTTCTATTGTTGATCGAGGGGCAAAGCATTCACACACAAAATCTCCCCCCCTCCCCACCAACGCGCGCGTGTACACACACACACACACACACACACATCATGCTCTCTCTCTCTCTCTTCTCTACCTCTTTGTCTCTCTCTACTTATATAGCATGCACATGCACACACACACACACACACACTTAGTGCACACAAAATATTTTCCTCTCCATAACACACCCATGTGCTCTCTCTTTCTTGAGTGTCTTCCTCACATGCACACACACGATCTCTCAAACATAGGAGATCCCCCCCCCTCCCTTCTCTTACTCTCATGTACACTTACATACACATACATGCACACATCCTTGTTAGAGACTCTCTCTCTCTCTCTCTCTCTCTCTCTCTCTCTCTCAAACACAAACGAACTCTCTCTTGTGACTCTTTTGCTCACACACATAGGCACACATGCACGCTTGTGCACATGCACACATGCACATGTAAACACTTAAAATTAGGAGACATCACACACGAACACTTTAGGCTCACTCTCCCCTTTGGCTACCGCATGGAAACTCCTATCTAATAAACGATTTGCATAAAATCTCTCTCTCTCTCTCTCTCTCTCTCTCTCTCTCTCTCGTTGAGATATGGTGCCATGAGCACATAGATAAAAGGCTAAGGTATGTGATAAGGAATGTATTAAAGTAGCCACCCTAGGATGTGGACTACATGATGTGGAGATGTGGATTGAGGATATCCACAAGGAGAGATGTGGATGAGAGGATCACACAAGTGTTGACTATTCAAAGGGCACTCTCTATATAAGAGGCCTATCATGTATTGTTGAGTACAAGAGAGAAATGCACACTTACTCAAGATTCTATTTATGAGTCCAACCTAATCTGACTTGGAACCTAATTGACTTGAGGTACATGTCATGAGCTCTCTCTTCATCATGTTTCCACATAGGTTCCATCCACCTTAGAGCGCTCCATAGATCCTGAGGCACACATGTTTTCTCATGGTATCAGAGCTTAGGTCAAGTCTCCTAGATTAGTTGTAGGCTTGCCTTAGGAGCACATGTTTTCTCCTAGGTTAGTTTTAGTTTTTTTTAGATTGAAACTCCGTCCATTGAATGAAAATCCTGCTCATTGCTTTGAGATATTTCCGTGATTCTTAGAGAGAGCTTGTGAGAAAGAGAGTCTCTCATTGTTCAGTTCATGGATGATTTTTTCAAGTTAGTTTCGTAAGAAAGCTATAATTTTATATTGGTGTCGAAAGTTTGCATGTTTTCATAAAAACAAATGTTTAAAACATTTGCCAAGATTTGAAACTTTCATGCAAAAAAAACACTGCTCCAATGCCATCGACCGCCTTCAGCAATGAGCTCATGCAAAGCAACGACTCCTCGCGGGCTGCACACAACTAAAGACGCTTTGCTTTAGTGTTCACAGGCTTAGCCCGAGCTCGCTATTAAATGCAGCAAAGAGACTATTCTTAGCGCCTACAGGCTGCTCCCTCTCCTGCATAGATCGCATATCAACATACGTCCATGCTCAGACCAAGCCACTATCGACACATAGAAGCTCCAGTCACCCAAATGGAGGTCATGCTCCAGCTGCAGCAATGACCATGCCTTGAGCAATGTCCCTGGCTTCAAAGGTAAGAAACATGCGACTTGGCCTGCAGACTAGCCATATCAACTACCAAACATCCTCATGCATTTTGGGTCCCGTCCCATCGCTCCTGCTTTGCGAGCCGCGAGATCTCCACCAGCTTTCACGGAAGCCTCTCCAACGCTCTTTTTCCAGTGCAGCCAGGCAAAGGTTTCTCTTCTAAGGTCTAACCTTAGAAAATTGACATGTGGCAAAGATAACAACTAACCATGGTTTATGTATTTAACCTTGGTTGACCATCCATGGTTAAGTTACCTCACCGAGATTTGAATGGCTTAAAGCAAAAATAAAGATTATGCTATGAATCTTTGGGACAAATTTGAATATTGTAAGCTAGATATTCTTGTGATGTTGATTCATGTCAGTTGTTTTGTCCTTCCCTCTCGACTTACTCTCCTCTCTTCCTAGATGTCTCTGCACCCTTTGCTCTCTACCTCTCTCCAAACTCCCCTCATTACTTCATGATACCTATCACCTTGCCTCTAGTCTCTCTCTCTTCATGACCTTCACCCCCTCGCAATAATTTTCCCCCTCATTGCGAGCTCATTATCCCCTCCTCACTTCCCCTCTCCTCGTTATATATTATATAATATATATAATATCTTATATACTATGACATATTATACAATATAATATATAATATGTAGTATAATACAATATATCATATTAAATATATACTATCCTCTCTAGATGTAATATATTATATTTAATATATAATGCAATATAATATTATAAAATATGTAACGTTGTCGTTGTCCCTCCCCTCTCTCTCAATCTCTCTCTCTCTCTCTCTCTCTCTCTCTCTCCTTCTCTCTCTCTCTCTCTCCCCCCCCTCTCTCTCTCTCTCTCTCTCTCTCCCTCCCTCTCCTCCCTCTCTAAATTTCTCTCTCTTTCCCCCTCTCCTTGTCTCTGTCGCTCTCCCTGCTCTCTCTCTCTCTCTCTCTCTCTCTCTCTCTCTCCTCTTCTCTTCTCTCCTCCCCCCCCTCTCTCTCTTTCCCCCTCTCCTTGTCTCTATATATACCTTTTAA